>NC_056726.1:1612024178-1612031678 GCF_019279795.1 Protopterus annectens | reverse complement strand
TGTGTATAGCACATGTCAGTGAGGGCTGCCATCATGTAGTAATGGCATACCTATTGGTGTCAGACGTTTATCTGTCAACACATTCATCCTAAAGCATAGCTATTTGGCTAGCTGATGTCTGTCTGTTCTCTGTCCAGATGTGCAGATGTCAGGTATCCATCTTGGGTACTTACAGGCAACCTATGCTTGTTGACACTGACATGTCTGCCCAGCTGTCTTATGAATTCCACAGATAGGAATCCACACCCTATATTTACCACATGCCATGGATACCTCAACTACACTACCACAGTCAACTGAAGATGCTGGGGTACAGGTCTCCAATACAGACACTGACATACACTTTGCATACATGTCAACTAGAGCATCTCACTGGCCCTTTGCAAGAGACACCTAGATGATTGGTTGATGCATGTCACTCTCACCTTGAGGAACACCCCAGTGGTATCTGTTGATAGATGGCCTGCTGGCACATGGCAGGTGACATGATACCACTGTACACATATCCCCTACACTTCCCATATCTCCATGGAAAATAGCCTGGTACACACCTATGAACACCTGCACCGATGCACCCCAGTACTGACAAATGTGTATGCGTGCATTACTGAGGATATCAATGTCTGTGTGTTTGTAGACCTATAGTTGGGAATACCCTGTGGCCCTTTACACCCACTGCACCCCCCCCATTGCCATAGTTAGATGTGGCTGCTGCTGTACCGGACATTACATGTACCTTGTCACACTCTTCTCCCTAAGGGCTACCTGGGCCTTGCAGTACCAGCACAACACTGTTGTACAAATGGGTTGATAGGCATGGGATACCCTCTGAGTTCTGGCAAGTGTGTGTAGGTGTGCATGTGTGTATATATGTAGGGTACAGCATTCTGAGGCCACATTCTCCTATTACAATATGCATTGCTACACAGTATTAGGGATAGTGATGTTGCTGACCGTAGGAGAGGCATGACAATGCATCACCCTCCTATGCCTGTGGCATGTGCATTAGATGCATATCCCTGTAGTAGTACTCTTGGGATGGACAAGGGGTTGTATTGCAGTCCTGGTCAATGTGTATTGGTGGGTATGTCAGAGTGTCATCATGGGTTTCAGTGTGTACAATATCCACAGTAGGGTGTGGGTGCTGGATATACTGTCTTTACACTATGGTACCCCCGGTACATGTCCCATGTTCCACTGTATGGGGACCACTGTTACCATCATCCATACAGGTAACTGATAACACTATACAGCCCAATTATGCATGTGCTATGTGCAACATACCTGTAACACAATGGGCACACTGACAAGGTAGTTAGCACTGATTGGCCCAGGTCTCTCAGATGTGTGTCTGACTTTTATGAGTTTGTCAGTGTGTATATGACGGTATGTCACACTATGTATTGTCCATAAACAACCAGTAAATCCTCAATTACCATACTGTACATGCCTGGGGACGTTCTTCATGTAACACATAACCTGGAACACACCTCATCTTAAAAGCTGTGTGGTGTGTGCAATTAAAGCCACACACATCAGTAGCACTACATACCTAGGTAAGGGTCTACTCCCAGTGTTGCCAAGTAAGAGTGTGTGTATGTGAAGGAATCTACTTCAGTTTGCAGAATATACATGTCCCAGGGGGTCATCTGTCCGAGAACTGCCTGGCATATGCTAACATTTCACAGGTATCATCCTGTGGACATACATACCATCACAACTAGTGTTAGATGTGTAAATGCCCTCTTCCCCACTGTATAGGTGTGCAGCAATACTGGGGTTAGTATATATAGCTGGGTGTTGGTATTGTGGACACAGCCACTATTCATTGCAGTTACTGTTGAGTGTATCCCCTAGCTTAGCTGGCCATAATACTGTACAGTTCAGGTAGTTGTCTATCACACTATCTGCAGTTCTAAAGCACCTCCCACCCTCCAAAGGGTAGGGGTGTGCCATCCACACCAGCACACATATGTTTACTCAATTGAGGATTGCACTACATTGGGGAAGGGGACATATACCCTGCCAATACCATCATCAATGACATTAAACTAGTGGACTGCTTATTCCCCACTGTGTTGTTGTGCCTATTCTGCCTTGGTGGCATTACATAGTCTACAATGTGTTCCTTGCACAGATACATATATCCATGTGTACAGTATTCTCTCTGTATTGCATCAACACCAAAGCCTCTGTGTGTGTTATACACAAACATGTGGTGTGTACCACACAGTACAACTACCATTGTCCACTGTAGACAGCAGCCCCCATGCACTCACCTGTATACACTACTCCCAGACTTATCAGACATGTGGCATATGTAGTAATTGTTACACAGACCTGTGACATGTGTTCACCTGTACCCAGATTATGGGACAGCCAAGGTGTCACCACAGTGCCATACCACTTGTAGGATATGACAGCAGACCATCCTCCTGCTGACACATGGACACCTATAACATAAACGTATTACATTATGGAGACCACAATCACTCAGTGTTAATAACAGCTATAATGCCTCATGGCTGGAAAGCTACACTTTCTGACATGTGAGCATTAAACTTTACTGTTGACAACATGTTACACAGCAGTACATTGGTACACTGTAGTACAGTCACCGTGTGCATCAGAACCATATTAGCCTGTCCCTGCAAGATCACGGATGTTGTCAGTAACAGCTGAAAGAGTAGCCCTCTGCAGCCTCAGACACTGTCTGGTGTACTGTTCCATACATGCCTGCGCCTCCATGACACCCTGAAACATGCGTCTGGTGGTACCAGATGTGACACTTCTGCCAGGGGCACAATGACCATCAGCCCTCCAATGAGCACCCCTGTACTTCTGCCTATGTGGTACTCTGCCGGACATCGGACTATGGCTGCTGTGTCCAGACACAAGTGCCATAGATACCACACTGTCCTGTTCCATGCCACCAACTACCAACTGTCCCTCTGCTATGGCCATTGGGGATGGATTATGTAGAGGCACTGTGACTATGTGTGGGGATGGGGTGGATAACAGTGGAATGTCAAACGATGGCGCAGCTTTGGCCTCTGACAACCTCGCCTGTGCCTCAACACACCTATCATCATTTTCAGTGTCTGTATGGACACCAACATCAGATTGCCTGAAGGAGGGATCCTGACCCACTTCACCACCTGTGAGAGGAAAACAAAAAATGCACTTTAAGACCTGTACATCATTGCTTAACAGTGCACACATACATACATACACACACACACACACACACACACACACACACACACACACACACACACACACACACACACACACACAGTCACACACACACAGACACACACCCTAACATTCCACCATAATACTTACCTGTCCCTAAGTTTACAGACTGTCCCTAGTTTATTCTCTTAAGTTCCCCATTCTGCATCTGTCTTGGAAAATTATCATTAATGTATCATTCTTATAATTGCCAAGACAAGTGATCACAAAACATGACCTGTTACTCCATTACCTCATTGACTTGATTGGAGCTGGATTTTCAAAGACTCCCTGATGTCATCCAGTGTTCACCCTGGGTTTGTCCTGACATCTTGAGCATGGCGCCCATATGTTAGGGGCTACTACAGTCACTCAATAATGTCACGCACTACAGTGTCATATGTAACTATTGTTCAGTAGAGGCAAAACCTGTTGCTCTATTAACTTTTTATGTGGACTACAGTAATATTTGGAAACACTCTCTGGTGTTATCTAGTAATTCCCCAATGCATCTGTAGTGCTGCATACGTGGGTATTCTTTCACCTTTCTGCTGTTTGCAATTATAACAGTATCCCTGGTGTCTAGTTTCCCTCCCAATACATGTTTCATGCTACAGACCTTATTATACTATCAGTTGTCCTGAGATTACATGTCAGACAAGTATTCCTGGTGTCCAATGTGTCTGTCCATGTCCATGTACTGCACGATTTCAAAGGGAAGTCGAGAGGTATGAACAACCCCACACTCACACATGTGCATACATGGACACACACACACACACACACACACACACACACACACACACACACACACACACACACACACACACACACGCACACACACTCATCCTATATACATCAACCCCCTCCACTCCACCAAATTGAACTTAGAGACAAAATAACCCCCATGCCCCCCCCACCCCCCCCACACACACACACTTACAGGTAAGGTTGCACAAAGATATTACACACAGACCTCCCATTATCCATCTGTCAACATGCATGACATATGGCACTCAACAGCATGCAGTACAGCTATAGTCAATCCCTGTTAGCCCCATTATACACCTCTGTGATGCATGGGTTGTGTTAGCAGGTGATGCCCCTTCCCCTGGAACACACTGCACCAATGTACACAGTATTGCTGTGCACCTGTTCAGCACCCTGGCATGTACTGTGCACTATCCCTCACAGGTGTGCACCATTGCTGAATGTGTATAACTGTGTCAGTTTTGTTTGCTCTGCTGCTCACAGCCCCTATGTGTTTGTCCGACACATACCTGAGATGATATGTGGACAGATGTCATTTGTGAATATCTGAGGTCTGATTTAAATATTTCATCATCAGTGGTTCATGTATGGCCAATAAAATATAATTACACTGACAACCTTCAAACCTTACTGTGGCTATGAGGAGTGTACACATCCTTATTGATATGGCACCCTCTTACCTGATATGCCATGGAGCCACATTACTGCATATGTTAACATTACATGAACCTGATATGTGACATATAACCTGTGCAATAAAATGCAGTATCCAACAAATGTCTTAGTTATGCAGATGCTGATTGAGATGCATACACTTTGTGGATGCATATGTGTGCACACCCTTATTATGATGGTTTGTTGCACCTACTGTTATGTGTACTACAGCAGTCACTATTCCTGGCAGAGGTATACTAGCCTGGGCCATCTGCATTTGCCATTATTTGGTCAGTCTGCCCTACAAATGTCCCCTAACTCTGCATTATTGCAAGGTCAACTCATGTGCACATCTCTTGGAGGTCAAACACTGCTGTCACTAATGCTGTGGAGTGAGGGTTATGTCTGCCACAGTTCCTGACCTTCACTGTGTGCAGATACACCCATTTTTAGCATCCTTTGGATCACTGCTTCAGTGCACTGTTGTGTCATGATGACACCCCCTCCCCACCCTCAGACTTTTTGCAGATGCTTGACAACTATGGGCTACACGTGTGTCATTTTGCAGTGTCCCAAACAAATGTATTCCCCATATTTGCTATCCTAACATAGGATTCCATATTACACATTCATTGCTCATGTTAGGACCACATTGCAGGTTGTAAGGGTTGTGGACTGCAGTATTGTGATATGCTGTAGTGTACATCTGTAACAGTTGCCATTGTAATACTGGTATAAACACTGTCGTAGCACTGTATGAGGGTGATGTTTCAGACAGGTCCCTACTGTAGGCCCTGTGTCCCACCATTATGTTCATCTCTGTGCACACATTGTGCAATGACAGGATGTAAGTTATATTGCAGGAGTCTGGCATACCCTTCAGATACACCATCATGGTGACCACTGTCATGCAGTGCAGTTAACAGCAACAATAAGTGAACATGTACAGCATGCATTATGGGTAGGTGTGTTAAATTTGTGCATGGAATATAACATGGCCATAACATGACTGGTGTATTGGCAAACCTGAACAAACAACATACTCACCAGCTACAGGCTGCTGCCCCAGAGATATACCAGAGATACCTACATAATTGTGTGAGAAATGTGATGTCAGTAGCCACACCTGTGGCATTGGTAAAGGGTGGGTGCAGCATTACAGTACATCAACAGTACAAACCCACAGTACTACACATTATGCACATCTGTTTATTACTAAAACACAGCAACAGACTATATATATTTCATCTCACATATGCATAATCTAACTCTACATATGCAGATGGATATGCAATAGTGGTCTACTGATGTTCCCTGTGGCCTTACCTGCACGCTCCTCTGCCATTGTGTGGGTAGCACCCACATCCACTATGCTCTCCACCAGGTGTTGTGTTTGCGGGCTGGCAGGTGCCTCGAGGCTGCCAAGGATCTCCTCAACATGTGTCAGGGGGGACTGGATAGCATTACCACCCCCTGTTGCAAGCTGGTTCCCCCTATCTGCAGCAGCACGCTGATGGGCATAGTGAAGTAGATCAGTGAATCGATGTTGGACCTGCTCATAAATGCAGTTATACAGGCCAACATCATTTACCCTGTGGACAAGATCATTCCACAGGACGGTCAATTCCTGCAGATCATGGGCTGTACAGCCAAACATGGTGAGGTAGTGCTGCACCAGGTATGAGATGATGACATCATTCTCCTTCGCTGTATATATTGGCAAGCATTCCCTTGACATATTGCCTGAAAGACATAAAGATGGAAACAGGTCTGAGGACCTCATACTGCAAGGTTATGATACTTGGTAATACACATCTCTGTCTCCCACTCCACCATATTTGCAACAACAATCTGATCACACAACTCAATGTGTATGTCTACAGAAGACCTACTGTTGGGATATATATTGTATTGTACGACACTTTGTGCTATGTGTTTGTAGTCATGTTCCATGTTGGGACAATATAATTGGTGGCCTGTTATGGACAATGTCACCTGCATGCCATTGTAAGGGCCACTATGGTTACATACATACATGTGTTCTGTTTGCTATGTGACTACTGCCCATCTGTTGTTTTGTGTTAATGGGGATAGCTATGCATGCTGTTAGACATAATGTGGGAATGTGTGGGCTGTTACTACCCACATATGTTCTATAACAGTGACACATTAGCATGTTTGGGGAACAGTTGCCAGCAGAACACCTCTCGCATTTTATCTGGCCATATTACCAGCCCACATCACATGTGGGACCCACCCTGGCACCTCCTAATCTACTGGTCCTGCACTACCTTCAGGTGGAACCACCTCAGGGGATGGTGTTCACCCCCTCTGGGAGCACACACTGACAGGATCCTGTCACCCAAAGTCAGGTCCAGGGTCTGTTGCATAGGGAGCTCTACAGAGACTTGGAGGTGTGCTACAGCACCTTGAGACCCTCAGTACATACTCACAGGATCCACATGCTCCTCCTGCTCAGCCCACAGCCCAGGCACCTTGAGGGCCATGAAGCTGATGTTGTGACTGCCCATGGCTGGGGACCTTTGTCCCATTGTTTCCATATGGGGGCTCATGGACTTCCACATTGCAGACAACACTCCCCATCCAGGGTGTTTACCCACCACATGTGTCATATACCACACTTGTATGCTGTCTTCTCTATCTTCCAACTCAACCTACCTCCACAAATGTACCTACTATCCTTCCCTAAATTCCCAATCCCATCTTCACAAACAAGGGCAATGTGTTCCCAACATGGGGTTCACACCTGACATAATCGTCCATTTTGCACACACTTACCACTGTATATATATATATATATATATATATATATATATATAT
>NC_056726.1:1612001678-1612021678 GCF_019279795.1 Protopterus annectens | reverse complement strand
CTTTTTTTAACTTTTGCATCATCTTAAAAGTACTCAATTGTATTTATTACTGCTTGGTGTAACTCATTCTAAGCCTTCTGGTTTAAACACTTGGGCTTCGGATCAGTTGTTTTGCACTGAGAGGGTTTGTGGTCTGCACTGTAGTGGCAGAACAGGTAGCTTACATCCTTCTAGGTTGGGAACTGCTGATTGAGGGCTCAGTGTCTGTTATTCTAAAAGTGTATTAATTCTGGTTTAAGCACTTAGGCTTTCAGGCCAGTTATTTTACATTAAGAGGGTTCGTGGTCTGCACTCTTGTGGGAGGAGAGGCTGGACTCTGCCCTTCTGAGCTGGGAATTTCTGATTGAAGGCTTATAGTGCATGCATATCTGAACTGCTTCTTACTGAAGTTGGTGCGCCTTGTTTGCTGTGGCATAGACTGGATTCGGGCCTGCTGGATCTAGCTTTGTTTGTGTAACTTGAGCACTAATCCAGGCATTCTCTAAAGTATTCAATTGTATTTATTACTGCTTGGTAGTAACTTGATTAAAGTTTAGCTGTCATTCTAAGTCTTTTGGATTAAGCACTTGGGCTCCAGACCAGTTGTTTTACATTAGGAAGGTTTGTGGCATGCACTGTGGTGGCAGGACAGGTAGCTTTCATCCTTCTAAGTTGGGAACTGCTGATTGAGAGCCCAGTGTCTGTTATTCTTAAAGTGTATTAGTTCTGGTTTAGGCACTTGGGCTTCAGGCCAGTTATTTTACATTAAGAAGGTTTGTGGTCTGCACTCTTGTGGGAGAAGAGGCTGGACTCTGCCCTTCTGAGCTGGGAATTTCTGGTTAGAGGTTTATAGTGCCTGAATATTTGAACTGTATCTTACTGAAATTGGTACACCTTGTTTGCTGTAGCATAGACTATATCCAGGCCTGCTGAATATAGCTTTGTTTATATACTTGTTGTTTGTTTGCTTCTTATTTCCCTGGAATGCTAATTCCACCTAATACGCGGCTTCTCAGCGCTTCTGTGGCTCACTAGTGATATCTGCATTGCTTACTGTACTTATTTCCTTGTTTCACTTGAAAGAAAGTTACTGTTTGCCGTTTTTGCATTTAAGTTACCTGTAACACATTGCACTTAAGTTACCTGGCACTTGCTCACTAAAGCAATTATATAAGTCAGCACTAAAAATTAAAAGTACTACACCCTCACTCCCCACTGGCCCTGGTTTTCAATTATTAAGGAATTCCCAATATTATTCTAGCATGTCCAAAGGTCAGTTGTCAATCTCCTCTCCGGTCCAGCTGGTGAATCTGGGAATCTTGAGGCAATGTTACAACTGCCTCATGTACACAGACAACCCTCTCCTCCTCCCAACAAATTCCAACACATGTGAGAGATGCAACCATATAGCCAAACTGGAGGCTAAGCTCTCTCAACTCAGTACTGGCATAACCAGTCAGGAGGAGAAGGAAACCATACTCACTACAATTCCAGTCTCACATAGACCTACCACGACAGCAAACCAAACACATAATCACACAAAAACATACTCGGAGGCTCTAAATAAAGATCTGCCAAGCAGCAGAGACCTCAAAGCAGACACCCAAGCAGCCGCTACCCCAAAACAAAACACGTGCAACACATATCTCACAAAGCCAGTGTGCCAAACAGTCACAGCCCTTAAGACTAAACAACACACCTGATACACTTGTAATAGGTGACTCTATCGTCAGGCACACTGACGCCCTGCTCACCAGGCTGAACAAGGAGAGGGTCACGGTGAGCAGCCTGTCGGGTGCTAGGATCTGCCACATAACACAAGCACTCAGGTCACTCCAAGGCAAGTACAAATATGACTCAGTCATTGTCCATGCTGGTGTGAATGACCTGAGACGTACCTCCCTGGACTACATGAAAAGAGACATAAAGGAGCTCTCTGAGCATGTAGCCCAGGCCGGTATGACCCTGACCTTGAGTAGCATCTTACCCTCACCAAGAATGATGCCACAATATGAAGACAAGATGATCAATTTCAACAATTGGCTTAAGTACTGGTGTCATTCAAAGGGGATCCAATGCCTGTCAGCTTGGGATGATATGCTCGACAAGCTGCGATGCTTCGCTAGGGACGGCTTGCACCTGTCTCCCCTGGGCTTTCGGATATTGGCAAAGGCTCTTGCTACCCCCATAGTGCCTTTTTTAGGCAAGGCTCAAAAGACAAACCCACCTCCATAGGTATCACAAGGGATAAGAAACTAAGAGTAATGCTACTCAACGCCAGAAGTCTAAACCTCAAGATGCACGCACTCGAAACTCTCCTTAGCATGGAGAACATCGATATCTGTGCAGTAACAGAAACCTGGTTCAGGGCTCCCGAGTGCACCCCAGCACTACCAGGTTATACCTCATACCATGCTTTTCGGCCCCAAAACTTGGACCGAACCACAAAAGGAGGGGGAGTATCGATATTCATCAAAGATACCCACACCTCCAGGTTGGTGGCAAAGCACGAAGCATCAGAGACTATCCATGTGCAACTAACAGTGGGTAAAACTGCCTTCCAGTTTATAGCCTGCTACAGACCACCCTCCCAAACCCAGGAACCCCACTCGGCCTTCCTGAGAACACTGGAAAATATGAAGGTCTCTCCAAACACCATTATATTGGGCGACTTCAACTACCCAAACATAGACTGGGAGCATTACTCTAGCTCCAACACCCTAGCCCAAAGGTTCCTAGAATTTATAAACTCAAATGCTATGGAACAACTTGTTACCACTCCCACAAGAGGGAAAACATACTGGACCTGATCATCACCAACATGGGGACTCTATGCTCCAGACCAGAAGTGTGTCCCTCACTGGTAAGATCAGACCATAAACTAATCTCACTGGATATTCACATCCCGACCCCACCCCTGCCCAGAAAACCACAGTGAAAAACTTCTCTAAAGCAAATTTTACACTCCTCAAAACTGAGGTGGAATCCTTCAAAGCCCCGGCCTGTGGAAAATACAGCCCAGACCACAGAATCCTTTATAAACGCATTCTATGAACACCTTCAGGAATGCATGGATCATGCGATCCCAAATAAAACCAAGACCCAATCCTCCAAAGGCAGACGTCCTGTCTGGTGGACCCCAGCCATAAACAAACTATACAATAGAAGGAGGAAGCTACTAAATGATAAAGCAAAATCCCAAAAGGGAAGGCATCACTGATCAGTATTAGCAAAAAACTACGGGCACACATAAAATTGTCTAAGGCCAGCTTCGAGAGAAAAATTGCACAGGACACTAAGGATAATCACAAGGCTTTCTTTAGTTATGTTAGGAACCTGGGTGGTAATTCCCAGATATGCTCAGAATTAGTCCAAAAGGACAAAAAATACACCGAACCCACAGACATTGCCAACATCCTAGCTGACAGGTTCAGCGCAAACTTCTCCCCCCTCCCTCCCCACCAAAAGGGCAAATATCTATCCCAGCAGAGTGCTGCCCCTGACATCTCAGATGCTCAGGTAAGAGCCACCCTCCAAAGCAAAAACACAGCATCAATGGGACCAGATGGTGTCCCGGGCTGCGTCCTACATGAACTCAAAGAAGAGCTAAACCCAAACATAAAACTACTGTTCAATCTCAGCCTTACTACAGGATATGTGCCCAAAGAGTGGCGTACAGCAACAGTGGTCCCTCTCCATAAAGGTGGTGCCTCGACTGATCCTGGAAACTATCGCCCCATAAGCCTGACTAGCTTGGTCTGCAAAGCTATGGAAAGGATCATCATGGACCTCATAAATAAAGATATTGGGGACCTACAAACACTGGATCCTACCCAGTTCGGCTTTGTTAAGGGCAGATCCTGCCTCTTAAACCTGGTTGATTTCTTTGAAACAGTCACCAAGGCCATTGACGAGGGGAAGGTGGTCCACACAGCCTACCTGGACCTCGCAAAAGCCTTCGATACAATACCCCACTCGGGCATTATAGATAAGCTCACCAGCTTAAATATAAACCCCTATGTCACTAGACGGATTGCAAACTGGCTCAAGGACAGAACCCACATGGTTAAAATTGCTGGAGCCATGTCAGACTCCAAACCAGTTACAAGTGGTGTCCCACAAGGCTCAGTCCTGGGACCTCTCTTGTTCGGTATATATTTCTCGGAGGTACAGGCCAACACGGAAGGACTGTGGCTGACCAAGTTCGCAGATGACTGCAAACTGGGTGCCATAATCGACTCTCCAGCCGACACAAGCATCCTCCAAAAGGGCCTCATAGAAACAGACAACTGGTGCCAGTGCCATGGCCTCAAGCTAAATGCCAAAAGTGTATAGTCATCCCTTTGGCAAAAACAAAGTGCCCACAAATTACCACATAGGTGGAAATCCATTAAGTACAGAAGAAGTAATTAGGGACCTGGGGACCCAAGTTGATAGCAATCTCTCATTTGACAACCACGTGGCCAAAGTGGTTAGAAAAACATTTTATATAGCCCACCTAATCATGAAGGGATTCACATCTAGATCAGGGAGGTCATCGTGCCTCTTTACTCATCCCTCATCAGGCCCATAATTGAGTACAATGCCCCTTTGGGATGTACCTTACCAGACACCTGCAGCAACTGGAAAGACCCCAAAAGTACCTCACCAAGAGGATCAAAGGGCTCAAACAGATGCCATATGCTGCCCGGTTAAAGAAACTCCAGCTCTACTCAGTGGCATACCGCCTGTTCAGAGGCGATCTGTGCCTGACGTATAAAGCCATGTCCAACCCGCAATTAATGGACATGCTGCACCTCAGAAAATCCAAATCCCGTCGAGCTACACGCTCGAGAGACTTGAACCTCAGCACTGAAATAAATAGGACATGCTGGAGGGACAGATTCATAACCCAGAGGCTCCCTTCACTCTGGAATAAAATCCCAGTCCAGGTTAGGCAGAGTCCCTCATTGACTCTCTTCAAGAGGAATCTTGATGAGTGGATGGGAGATCGTAGGTTTACCCCGGGTATCACTTCTGTGTCACTGTTAGATAGAGGCACAGTATACTAACCTTGAAAAAGGGCATAGCAAAATAAATTTAAAATGGGTGGCGAAAGCCAAACACATTCTGGCTAGGCTTATAAATGCCCTAGGGCAGATAGCCTAGTATGAACCTATGAACCTATGAACCTATGGACTTTGTTAGTGTTGATTATGAGGGGTGGGAACAAGAGCATTCCCACTGGGATAGTAGATGTGAATGAAGAGATTTTTTGAAGATGAAATGATTACAGGTTGTGCAAATGGTTGGTGGTAGGGAGTTCCACAGGTGAGCTAGGCCATAGGATAGAAGATTTTTACCTGGGGGGCGAGTTGGTTTATGAACTTCTAGTAGAATTTGATTGTTGGTTCTTAGTACTCTATCGGGGAGGTGCATTTTAAAGGCAGTAGAAAGGGAGGGACAGAGGGAGGGGTTGAAAATGAGCTTATGTGCAAGACTTAGTTGGGTATAGGTTAGGTGATTGGGTAGTTTTAGCCATTTTAGTTTTTGGAGTGAGGAACAGTGGTGGCTGTAGGACCTCTGGCTGGTGGCAAATTTGGCTATTTTGTTGTAGCAAGAGGAAAGTTGTTTTTTTAGAGATGACTGTAGGTTACAAAGGAGTGGAGCACCATAGAGAAGGGAGGGGATAAGAAAGGAAGTAGAAAGAGTGATCTTAGTGGCAGGTGTAAGGTAATGGTTTTGTCGGTAGAGCATGCCTAGTTTTTGGTGGGTTTTTTTGATATTATGTTGTAGGTGGGAATTAAATTTGAGCTGGTTATCAATTTGGACCCCAAGTAGCTTAGTCTCTGACACCAGATCCAGAGGTGAGTTATTTTGACTAGTAATAGAGAATGTGTTCGTATTGATGGAAGTGACTTTAGAGGGGGTAAATAACATTAGTTTGGTTTTAGAGGCATTGAGTGCTAGGTGATTATTCTTCATCTATTGCTCAGTGGTTGAAAAGGCCTCTTGAGTAAGCTCTAGGAGTGTGGGAATGGATGTAGCAGAGCAGATAATAGTTGAGTCATCTGCATATTGGATAATGTTTGAGAATGGGATAGCAGTGCGCTAATCATTTATAAATATATTAAAGAGAAGGGGACCCAGTATGGATCCTTGGGGAACTCCGGTGAGGGTATTAAGAAATGAGGAGGTGGCCTTTTTCCATTTTACAGCTTGATATCTGTTGGATAAGTAACTGGCGAACCAGTTTAATGTAGAGGGAGATAGGTTAAGTTTTGAGAGTTTAATTATGAGTAGGTTGTGTGAGATAGTGTCGAAGGCTTTAGAGAGGTCAAGTAGTAGGGTAGAAACAATTTGGCCAGAGTCACGGGCTTTATTTACAGTTTCAAGGAAGGAGAGGATGGCTGTCATAGTGCTATGATTTGGTCTGAACCCGTGTTGTGTGGGAGTTATTAAATGTTATCTAAGAGATGTGGTAGGAGTTGTTGTTGGATACACTTTTCTAGGAGTTTGGATATGGGAGACAAGATGGCGATGGGGTGGAAATTAGATACATTGTTATTGTTGCCACCTTTATGTAAGGGTATGATAAAGGCCTTTTTTCAGATTTGGGGTACAGTATGCTCTTGGATAGAGCGGTTGATAAGAATGCTAATGGGGTAGGTGATTACTTCTGCAGCTATGCTGAGAAAGTAAGAAGGGATGTTATCTGGAGCATTAGTGCATGGCTTTAGTTTCAGAAGGAGTTTCTTTATAGTGGAAGTGGGTATAGGTTTTAATGAGAATAGAGGGGGGTGGGAAGAGGGGCTATTAAGGGGTGATGATGATGTTGAGAAAGTCAGAGTTGGAGAAGAGGTGGAGGATGGAGAGTTACTAGATGGTACAGTGGGAGTGGTAGTAGTGCTGGGTAGAGTGTAGGTAGGGGAGGGTGATGTAGTAATGGGAAATGTGGTGGTGTCTGAGAATGTAGATGTTAGTTTACAAATAGAATCAATGAAGAAAGAGTTAAATTGGTTAGCTAAGTCAATATCAGGAGCATTAGGGTCTGGAGTGGGGGTGTCAGGTTTGCTGGGGTTATGGAGAGTAGAGATACCTTTCCAGAATTTTTGAGGGTTTGTTTTATTATTATTTTGTAGTATGGAGAAATAATTTTCTTGATCAGATATGATGAGCTTTTTTACTTTATTTTGAAGTGTTTTGTATTCATTATGGATTGTGGGACTCCTGTTTTTCTGGTAATGTGCCCAGACTTTATCTCTGTGCCGCATTGTTGATAGAGTGTTTTTGGTGAACCAAGGGGCAGTTTTAATTTTTACTCTCTTGGTCCTTAATGGAGCATGGGAGTCTAGTAGTTCCAAGAATGTTGAGTTGAAGTAGGAAACAGCGTCATCTAGAGGTAATGTTTTTTGACAATTCCAATTTATTGCTTTTAGAGAGTTTGAGAAGGCTATAAAGTTACATTTTTTTTGGTTACGGATAGTAATATAGTTATGGCTGTGATGTAGAAGTTGGGGGAGTCGATGAGTGAAGATGGGTATGTGGTCACTGAGGGAATTGGGAAGAGTGCCACTGTTGGAGAAATAACGGGGATGAGAGACTAGAATCCAGTCTAGAATACTGCCACTAGAGAGGTTTTTTGACGGGCGAGTTATAGAGTTGATTAGTTGTGTAAAATTGTAGAGGTTGATGTTAAGAGGGTTTGTAGGAGACTGAATAGAGGCCCAGTTAATATTCATGTCTCCTAGGATTATTGTTTCATTGCTAATGTTGTTAGAGAGCCAGGAGAGTATGTCTTCTAATGTGGAAATATTATCCCCTGGAGGGATATAGAGGGAAGCTATACATATGTGTTTGTGTTTATTAACTTGCAGTAGTGTGAGGAGTAATTCAGCATTGTTAAAGTGTGGAATAGGTTTATTGTAGGGAGTAACTGATAAGGAAGATGAGTATAGGAGAGCTACTCCTCCCCATTTTTTGTGGGACCTGTCTTTTCTGATGATAGAATAGTTTGGTGGAGTTATTTCAGAATCTTTTATATGGTGTTTTAACCAAGTTTCAGAGATGGATAGGATGTCAGGTTTATTATGTATTAGCCAGGCATGGAGGTTAGGGACTTTGTTTGCTATACTTTGGGAGTTTAAAGAAGTAAGTAATATGGACTTGTCTATAGTGGATGAGGTGGTGGGGCCTGGGTTAGGATGGATATCACCTGATAATAAAGTGGTTATCAGATGTAGGATTGGGTTGGATAGGTAATTAGACAGTTTAGTGAATTTACTAGGTTCTATTAAAGTTCTGAATGATTTACTAGTTACTATAGGGGTTGATTGATTTGGAGATGTGATGAGTTTGTATGGGAAGAGTAGGAGGTGTTTTATAGGATACAGATGGGGAGAAATAGGAGTGTGAGAGTATGAGAGAGGGGAATTGAGATGGTTGGTTACATGAAAGGATTGTAAGTGGTAGGGGTTAGTAGGTTGGGTGAGGTAGTAACGATAGGATAAATTAAGAACTAGTAGTAGTAAACAGGGGATGAATGAGGGTTTTAAGAACATGATGAGATGAATTTGCTTAGAGGGGTAAAGTTGTCGTCGAACTATGTATGGATATAAGAGGGAGATATGTATATGAGAATTGGTAAGTAGTTAAATAGTAGGAAGGGAAGGAGTGTATTTTATGTATGGTGGGAGGTGTGGTTTTGGAGTGGGTAATGAGAGAAAATGGAAACTATTGGCTAGTTGTGATAGTTTTGGGGAGGAGAATGAATATGTAGTAAGGTGGGATAGGGAGTGGGTGTGTCACAAGTAATGGTAATGATAGGTGTAAGGTGGTAGTGGGTGTGGTTTTGGGGAAATAAAGGTAGAGGTGCTGGGGGTGGGTGGGAAATGGGGTAGGGTAGAACAGCGGAGTGAGCCCGCAGGGCGAACGGAGCGGGGCTACAGCAAGTAGTGGAGGATTCAGCAGAGACAATCAGTAAGCAGCATTTAGTAAGAGAAAGACAGATGAGGAGGTAAGTAGCTGCTAGTAAAGCAGGCAGGTATAAAAGAGAGAATAGTGCAGGGGGAGATTAAGAAACCTTAAACTGTAATGGTAGCAGTGAGAGTGAAAGGTGCTGATTATGGCAGAGTAGGAGTAGAAAGAGGAAAGGAGGGCAACTGTGAATGTCCGAGAGATATAAGAGGACGAATACAGTGAGATAGGACTAGTAGACTATTAGGAGTGGGATAGTGGAAAATAAGACTATTAGATTGTGGGGAGTGAGTAAGGGTACAAGGAAGAGGTATACTGCCACCTGGTGGGCGGAAATGGATACTACAGAAGGTGACATGGAAGATAAGTAGGTGGAGAAGTCTAAGGTAAGTAGCGAGGGATCATCTAGCAAGGAGGCGTTTAGTCAAGGGAAAGGAATCTGGCTGCTGGTTACCCTGACTCAGTGGATAAAAATAGTATACAAGATAAACTAACAGGACAAAATGTTTAATTTAGCTTACAATGTGGGTCAAAAAAGTTTAATTAGTTTACAGTATGAGTCAATAGAGAGACATACTTAGAAGTTCTGTAGAAACAGGTGAGAGCACTGGCTACCAAAAGGGAGGTCCACTTTGCACGGCTAGAGGTGATCAAGGGATTCCTAGAGCCAAGCAGGTATCTTCTTGCAATGTAGCAATTAGCTTTTTAGAAGTTCTGTAGAAACAGGTGAGAGCACTGCGTACCAAAAGGGAGGTCCACTTTGCACGGCTAGAGGTGATCAAGGGATTCCTAGAGCCAAGCAGGTATCTTCTTGCAATGTAGTAGTTAGCTTTTTAGAAGTTTTGTAGAAACAGGTGAGAGCACTGGGTACCAAAAGGGAGGTCCACTTTGCACAGCTAGAAGTGATCAAGGGATTCCTAGAGCCAAGCAGGTATCTTCTTGCAATGTAGCAGTTAGCTTTTTAGAAGTTCTGTAGAAACAGGTGAGAGCACTGGGTACCAAAAGGGAGGTCCACTTTGCACGGCTAGAGGTGATCAAGGGATTCCTAGAGCCAAGCAGGTATCTTCTTGCAATGTAGTAGTTACCTTTTTAGAAGTTCTGTAGAAACAGGTGAGAGCACTGGGTACCAAAAGGGAGGTCCACTTTGCATGGCTAGAGGTGATCAAGGGATTCCTAGAACCAAGCAGGTATGTTCTTGCAATGTAGCAGTTAGCTTTTTAGACATTCTGTAGAAACAGGTGAGAGCACTGGATACCAAAAGGGAGGTCCACTTTGCACGGCTAGAGGTGATCAAGGGATTCCTAGAGCCAAGCAGGTATCTTCTTGCAATGTAGCAGTTAGCTTTTTAGAAGTTCTGTGTAGGTGTCTGTATGGTTCCCCTTCAAACCATCAAATGTTTAAAACATCAAAGTTCAGATCATCGAGACCAGAACATTGAGTTTTAAAACATCGAAGGTTTGAAGGGGAAGAAAATGGTAAGTGTAGGTGGGAGAATGTTTGTGTTTTTGCAGGGCACTTGGTGCCCTGCATACTGTGTGTGTTTATGCGCCATCTGTGTGATGGCACTACAGATAGGGTACGGAAAATCTTCTGTTTAGCGCTTCTGCATATAGCGCCAAACAGGAGATTTCCCTTTACTCCACTATAGTGCGGTCTCGGAGTTGGAATATTAAAGTAGGGGTGGTGTGGGGGGGGGGTGCAGCCCCCTGCATACAGTTTTTTTTTTTTTGGGTACACTTGTAACCTTTGATGTTTCAAAATTCGATGTTCTGGTCTTGATGATCAGAATTTTGATGTTTTGAAATTTCGATGGTTAGAAGTGGAACTGCCTGTATACCTGTAGACAATAGATATATATCTGCACAGTTGATAGGTATGGCCCACTGCCCACAGGGACATACACTATTGTCCATAGCAGTTGTTCAGCTGCACATCATTACAACAACACCTGATGACACATATAAATCATTCCACATAATTTATCCCATTATTATGGACCTTGTACTACATTCAATCGCATGCATATATGCTCCACATACCTGTTGTGGGAATGATGTCTCTTCTGGATACAGTTTGCTAAGTGGATGGATGGATGTGTGTTTGTTTGTTTTTTTTTTTTTGTTTTGTTTTTATTCCTCTCTCTCTCTCTCTCTCTCTCTCTCTCTCTATATATATATATATATATATAGATAGATATATCGGTCTTTCTCCACTAAATGGATTGAGCTGCTTTGAATAGATTGCAGCATGGATTTTGTAGGTGATGCACATGATGAGGTGATGGCCTCTGCACTAGTCAGTGTCCACCACTTGCTACCTCCATGCAGCCTACTGTGTAGTACTGCTAATTACCACTATCATGGCAACCCACTACTATAAATTCCTACATCATGTGGGCATGGTCCCTTGACATTTCCTGTATGGTGGACATCCTTCCTGTGTGTGGGCAGCAGTGTTATAGACAGCAGGTAGAAATATCTGTTACAAGAGGACTTGCAGAGTCAGGCCAGCTACATATTTGTATAAGGTTCCAGACTTACAGACAGTGTCAGTATTGTTGTTATATGCATTGTATACCACTAGTGTTATAGGTTTTTTGTGTACATACTAGTTTAGCATGGAATACGGTCTGTCTGCATAGCTCTCAAATGTGGGCCTATCCACATGATGGCCAGAGTATTGCCTGTTCATAGGTTCATAGGTTTATAGGTAGGTACTAGGCTATCGGCCCTAGGGCCTATACAAGCCTAGCCAAAATGGTACCCTGGCTTTTGCCACCCAAGAATATTATTTTCCTGTGCCCCTGTTGAGCAGAGCCACAGAGGTGATCCCCGGGGTGAATTTCCTATTTCCCATCCAATCATTAAGATTTTTCTTCAAGAATGCTAATGAGGAACTTTGTTTGATATGGAGAGGTAGTTTGTTCCAGAGTATGGGAAGTCTCTGAGACAGGAATCTATCCTTCCAGCATGTTCTGTTTATTGTGGTGACAAGGCTTAGGTCCCTAGAGCGTGTAGCTCGGAGGGATTTGGATTTCTTTATTGGAGCATGTCCAACAGCTCTGGGTTTGACATAACTTTATATGTTAGGCAGAGATCACCTCTGAGTAGGTGATATGTGATGGAGTAAAGCTGGAGTTTTTTGAGACAGTCTATGTAGGGCATCTGTTTGTGGCTGGTAATCCTCTTTGTGAGGTATTTCTGCAGCCTTTCCAGTTGTTGTAGATTTCTTGTGAGGTACATACCAAAAGGGACGTTGTACTCTATAATGGGTCTAATGAGTGATGAGTAGAGGGGAACAATGACCTCTTTTCTCCTGGATGAGAAACCTTTTGTGATGAGATGTGCCACGTAGAAGGATTTCCTGACTACTGTGGCAATGTGATTATCAAAGGAGAGACTACTGTCCACCTGTGTCCCAAGGTCTCTTATCACACTTTTGGTGTTAAGTAGACTACCACCTATATGGTAGCTCATGGGTACAGAGATTTTACCAAAGGGGATGACAATGCACGTTTTGGCATTAAACTTGAGGTCATGGCTTTGACACCAGTCATCTGTCTCATTGAGGCCCTTTTGTAGGATGTCCACTTCATTAGGAGTTTCAATTATGGCTCTTAGTTTGCAGTCATCTGCGAACTTCGTTAGTCAAAGACCTTCTGTGTTAGCCTGTACTTCAGAAAAGTAGATAAACAGGAGAGGACCCAGGACTGAACCCTGTGGTACTCCACTTGTCACTGGTCTGAAGTCAGATTTGGAGTCTGCTACTTTCACATTATGGGTTCTGTCAGTGAGCCAGTTGGCAACCCATCTTGTGACATAGGGATTTATACCTAGTTCAGTGAGTTTATTTAAAATTCCAGAGTGGGGAATGGTGTCAAAAGCCTTTGCAAGATCTAGATAGGCTGTGTTAACCACCTTACCCTCATCTACGGCTTTGGTGACTGCTTCAAAGAAGTCAGTCGGGTTTAGGAGACATGGTCTGCCTTTTACAAACCCAAACTGGGTGGTGTCCAGTGTTTGGAGATTACCAGTGCCTTTGTTTATAAGTTCCATGATGATACATTCCGTGGCCTTGCAGACCAATCTTGTTAGGCTAATGGGGCAGTAGTTCCCGGGGTCTGTGGTGGCTCCCCCATGGAGTGGGATAACTATCACTGTGCACCATTCAGTGGACACAAAGCCTGAGGTGAGGCTATGATTGAACATCGTGCTTAGGTGGGGTGCCAGTTCATTCTGTAGTTCATGTAGAACGCAGCCTGGGATGTTGTCAGGTCCCATGGATGCTGTGTTCTTGACCTTGGAGAGTGTGTTTTTTACCTGTGCAGCCATGATTACAGGAATTTTGCATTCTTCCGGTATAGAGATGGGCCCTTTAGGAGGTGAGAGGGAGGTAAAGTTAGCACTGAACCTATCTGCCAGGATGTTGGCAATATCAGTTGAGTCTGTATATTTAGTGCCATTGTGTTGCCATTGAGATTCTTGACATAGTTATGGAATGATTTGTGGTTGCCTTTGGAATCAGTGAAGATTTTGTTTTCATAACTAGCTTTGGAGGATTTTATGAGGGATCTCAGCTTCTTACTGAGGCTGACCAGGGAGTTCTTCCAGTCGTGTGATTTTACTCTTTTTTGCAACAGTTTCTTTCTTCTGTTGTAGGGTATATGTTGTATGTATATATATATATATATATATATATATATATATATATATATATATATATATATATATATATATACACACACACACACACACACACACACACACACACACACACACACACACACACACACACACACACACACACACACACACACACACACACACACACACACACACACACACACACACACACACACACACACACACACACACACACATATACATCTACATGCATAAATACATTTCCTGTACTGTTGAATGACTGTGCTGGATGATATGTTTGTGAAAACATCAGGGTTAGGTATATCTGCAATGGCTTAGTGGGAAATCACTTTGACTATGGTATGTAGGGTCCTGGGCTCGAGACTTGCAAAGGCTGATTATTTTGTTGCTAGGCAGAACCAGCGCCATTGGATACAGAGTGATTAAGGCACTTTTAAGCAGTTGTAAGCAGGTGTGCATGGGTTGTGCAATGGTAAGCAATGCTAACTTCCGGTTACAGTTTCTTATACTAAGTTAGTTTCTAAATTGCTTTACCTGTGTAGGCATTGCTTCACCCCATGCAAACAGGCTTAAATCCACTTGCTGCTGCTTAAAAGTGCTTACTCCCACTTACCCCCATGCTATTTTTTTAAAAGAAAAGAAAAAGGGTTGATAGGAAAATGGTGAAAAAGGGGCACAAAGAGGGAAAGACAGTGGGGAAAATAAATAGGGATGTGCAGGATGGGTGCAGGGAAGGTACATAGCTGTCCATTTCTTTTACAGCAACAGCTGTGCATATACACTGATTTGCAGGTAGAGTTGTACACTCATACCCCAGTGAGAGGGGTAAGGACAGCAATAATATGTTGTGAAGCCAATTAGACCATATTACATGTGTTCAGTGGACATGTGTGTGAAATGAACAGCTATGTATAGAGCAAGATTTTTTGTGGGAACAGATTGACCTTTTTTTTTAATGTGATAGTGGGATGTTGGGTTGGGATAGTAGGTATATTTAGGGAGGTAGGTTGGGTAGGATAACAGGCAAGACAGACAAGACAGCATACAGGGGTGGTATATAACACATGTGTGGGGTAAACACCTTGGATGGGGGGTGTATGGAAGTCGGAAGCCTATGAGCCCCCTAATGGAAACAGTGGGATTGAGATCCCCACCAATGGGCAGTCAAAACTGCACCTTCATGGCCCCAAAGGTGGCTGTGCTGGGGACTGGGTAGAAGGGGCAGGCTGACTCTCTTGATGTGCCATCGTCAATGACATTAAACTAGCAGACTGCTTATTTCCCAATGTGTTGTTGTGCCTATTCTGTCTTGGTGGAATTGCATAGGCTAAAATGGGTTCCTTGTACATGTACATACATCCATGTGTACAGTATTCACTGTGTATTGCATCAACACTAAAGCCTCTGTGTGTGTTATACACAAACACGTGGTGTGTACCACCCAGTATACTTACCACTGCCCACTGTAGAAGGGCTGCTGACATCAGCCACCATGCACTCACCTCTATACACCCCCAGACCTATCAGCCATGTGGCACATGCCGTCGCTGTTATACAGACCTGTGATATGTGTTCAGCTGTATCCAGGATATGGCACAGTCAAGGTGTCAACACAGTGCCATACCCCATGTAGGAAAAAACAGCAGACTGACATCCTGCTGACACATGGACACCTACAACACAAATGGAATACATTATGGAGACCACAATCACTCAGTGTTAATAACAACTATAATGCATCATGGCTGGACAGCTACACTTCCTGACATGTAAGCATTAAACTTTATTTAGTGCTGGCAACATATTACATAGCATTACATTGGTACACCATAATACAGTCACCCTGTGTATCAGAACCATATTAGCCTGTCCCTGCATCGATGTTATGGATGACAGGGATGTGGCACAGGTATCATTATATGCACAGGGTGTGCTGTTGGTTTGCCAGAGACCTAGGGTGAGCCAGATGTTTGACTTCATGTGTGTGTGTGAGGCTTTTAATTACTAATGGGGCTGTTGTGATGTGGTGTGTGTAGATATGGGATTGCCCTAGCTATGTTGGTGATGTGTGTATATGTATGCACACAGTTCTGCCATGTGGCTGCCCTATACAGGGGTTTGTTGGACAGCTCCAGACTGTACCTGGCATGGTGTGCAGTTCACTGTCTCTGTCCACGGACATGAGAACTGTGCCTGCCAGGGGTTCCACGGGCACCACCAGGTACAAGCCACAATATGGTACCCTCCCCTGATGATGATATATGTCCACTGGATCCAGGTCCCTCTTGTGACCAGCCCGGGCCATGTCCACATGGCCTGCTGTGTTGTGGTGTGGGCAGCACCCCCCTGCAGTGCTGAGGCTGGTACTGCCACTACAGGAGCAGCTCTGACTTCTTGCATGTCCACGTCAAACTCCAGCTGTTGGTGCTGTTGGCCTATGTCCATGTGGCCGTTGCACTACTCCCACCATATGCTCAAGCACAGACATTTCATGGTCGAGGATTCCCACCATCTCACCCAACCATCTATTAATGACCTCTGCAAAATAACGGTGGGCACCTGCAAGATCACACATGTTGTCAATAACAGCTGAATGAGTAGCCTTCTGCAGCCTTAGACCTTGTCTGGTATACCATTCCATATGTGCCCTGTGCCTCTATGAAAGCCTGAAACATCTTTCTGGTGGCACCAGATGTGGTACTTCTGCCACAGGCATGATGACCAGCAGCCCTCCTACGAGCACCCCTGTACATCTGCCTGTGTGTACCCCACCGGACATCCGGTTATGGCTGCTGTGTCCAGACACATGTGCCATTGACACTACACTGTCCTGTCCCATTGCACCACCCAACAACTGTCCCTCGTCTATGGCCACTGGTGATGGGGTATGTATAGGCAATGTGACTGTGTGCGGGGACGGGGTGGATAACAGTGGGATGTCAAACGATGGCGCAACTTCAGCCCCTGACAACCCTGCCTGTGCCTCAACACATCTATCATCATTATCAGTGTCTGTATGGACACTAACCTCAATTTCCCCACAGGAGGGACCCTGAACACCTCGCCACCTGTGAGGGGAAAACAAAAAACACACTTTAAGGCCTGTATGCCATTGCTTAATAGTACACACACACACACACACACACACACACACACACACACACACACACACACACACACACACACACACACACACTTACAGGTAAGGTTGCACAAAGATATTACACACAGACCTCTCATTACCCATCTGTCAACATGCATGACATATGGCACACAACAGCATGCAGTGCAGCTATAGTCAATCCCTGTTACCAACATTAAATATCTCTGTGATGCATGGGTTGTGTTAGTATGTGATGCCTCTTACCCTGGAACACACTACACCCATGTACACAGTATTGCTGTGCACCTGTTCAGCACCGTGGCATGTAATGCACACCGTACCTCATAGGTGTACACACCATTCCTGACTGTGTATATGTGTGTCAGTTATGTTTGCTCTGCTGCTCACAGTCCCTATGTGTTTGTCCAAAATGTACCTGGGATGATATGTGGACAGATGTCATTTGTGAATGCCTGATGCCTGATGTACAGATCTCATCATCAGTGGTGCATGTATGGCCAATAAAATACAATTACACTGACAGCCTTCAATCCTTACTGTAGCTATGGGGAGTGTACACACCCTTATTGACATGGCACATTCTTCCGTGATATGCCATGGGGCCACATTACTGCATATGTTAACATTACATGAAACTGATATGTGACATATGACCTGTGCAATCAAATACAGTATCAAACAAATGTGTTAGTTGTGCAGATGCTGATTGAGATGCATACAATTTGTGGGTGCATATGTGTGCACACCCTTATCATGATGGTTTGTTGCACCAACTGTTAAGTGTACTACAGCAGTCACTATTCCTAGAAGTGGTATACTAGCATGAACCATCTGCATTTGCTGGTATTTGGTCACTCTGCCCTACAAATGTCCCCCAGCTCTGCATGATTGCAAGGTCAACTCATGTGCACAGCCCTTGGAGGTCACACAGTGCCGTCACTATTGGTGTGAAGTCAGGGTTATTTCTGCCACAATTCATAGACCTTGATTGTGTGCAGTTAGAGCCATTCTTAGCGAGCCTTGGATCTCTGGTTCAGTTCACTTTTGTGTTTCAGGATGACACCCCCTCCCCATCCTCAGCCTTTTTGCAGATGCTTGACAAGTATGGGCTACACATGTGTGTCATTTTGCCGTGTCCCAAATTCTAAACACCATGGGTACTGTCCTAGTCCCTGCTAATGAATGGAAAACATACAGGTGTACACTGGCACCAGCAATGTACAGATGGGGATGGTGGGCCTGAGGTGGGGTGAGGTGTTGTTTGTGTATCTTAATTGATACTGTCTGTAGGTTTCCAGCTTGGTCTTGGTACACCAGTACACATTGCAATACATGTCTTTGGGGGACTTTGATGTTATGCATACACTACTTGTAGAGAGCCCTGGCTGATGTTTCCTGTGGAACAACTGTCCCATCTGATTACCCTAACCTGTAGGCCACACTTATGCAGTGTCCAGGTGATTGTCAACACAGATACTGCACAGCCAGTACTTGTTAGACATTCCTGCAACTCCATTAGTGTTGCAGCATGTTACTAGGCAGCCTGCATGACATGTTCATCTGTCTTGGTGTTTATTTTCTACATTAATCTTGTCCCATACATCCTTGCCACATATATGACTAACTCCACTGTTTGCCATGGTACACGCAATGGTGAGGTAAGGCTACATGTCCCACTCCTGCTAACTAGCTGTTGGGTATAGGATCCATTCCATGGCTTGTAAGATGTGTGCAAGCCACGGCTGCCTGTGTTGCAGGTACGTGGGCACATATGATGGGCAAATGTCTTGGACAGCAGACCATTTCTTGGTGTGACATTGAGGACCTGTACTTGCTGGAAGGTCTGTACTCATGGAGAGTGAATGCTGTCAGTACCTGAAAAACTGCTTGCACAATATGTTATTTGGAGTGTATGCACACATATGCTTCCAGTCTTTGTTAAGGTATGTATTCATAGGTTCATAGGTTCATAGGTTGGTACTAGGCTATTGGCCCTAGGGCCTATACATGCCTAACCATAACAATTCCCTGGATATTTCTTCCCACATTATTTACTTCCCCATATTTATTCCCCATATTTGCTGTCCTAACTTAGGATTCCATATTACACATACATTGCTCATGTTAGGACCACATTACAGGTTGTAAGGGTTGTGGAATGCAGTATTGTGATATGCCGTTGAGTAGATCTGTAACAGTTGCTATTGTAATAGTGGTATAGACACTGTTGTAGCACTGTATAAGGGTGATGTATCAGACATGTTCCTACTGTAGGCCATTTGTCTCACCATTATGTTCATCTCTGTGCACACATCTTGCAGTGACAGGTTGTTAGATATATTGCAGGACTCTTACATACCCTTCAGATATGCCACCATGGTGACCACTATCATGCAGTGCAGATAACAGCAACAATAAGTGAACATGTACAGCATGCATTATGGGGAGGTGTGTTAAATGTATGTATGGAAAATGCCATGGCCATAACATGGCCGGTGTACTGGCAAACCTGAACAATCACCATACTCACCAGCTACAGGCTACTGCCCCAGATGTATACCAGAGCAACCTACATAGTTGTGTGAGAAATGTGATGTCAGTAGTCACACATGTGGCATTGGTATAAGGTGGGAACAGCATTTCAGTACATCAACAGTACAAACGCACAATACTACAGATTATGCACATCTGTTTATTACTACAACACAGCAACAGACTATATATATATTTTATCTCACATATGCATGATTAAACTCCACAGATGCATATGGATATGCAATAGTGGTCTACTGATGTGCCCTATAGCCTTACCTGAATGCTCCTCATCCATTGTGTGGGTAGCACCCACCTCCACAATGCTCTCTGCAGTATCTTGTGTTTGCGGGTGGGCAGGTGCCCGAGGTTGGTGAGGAGCTCCTCAGCATGTGTCAGGGGTGGCTGGATGGCATGACCCCTCCCCATGGTTAATGGTCCCTCATAACCACAGCAGCATGCTGACAGGCATGGCGGAATACGTCAGTGCACCGATGTCTGATCTGCTCATAACTGCGGTTATGCAGGCCAACATAGTTTACCATGTGGACAAGATTGTTCCACAGGGTGGTCCTTTCCTGCAGATTATGGGCTGTACATCCAAACAGGGTGTGGTATTGCTACACCAGGTGTTGTATGATAACCTCATTCTCCTGGGGGGAATACACCAGCAATCGCTCCCGTGACATGGTGCCTGAAAGACATAAAGAGGAAAAAAGGTATGAGGACTTCATACTGCAAGGATA
>NC_056726.1:1611919178-1611999178 GCF_019279795.1 Protopterus annectens | reverse complement strand
AACGAATAACGCTGGATAATATATTGTATTTTATTGTATAAAACACACAAATATCAGACAAACTGATTAAGCGCTTTCATCTCCTTCACGGAGACTTCATCATTCTGATGAAGTCTCCGTGAAGGAGATGAAAGCGCTTAATCAGTTTTGTCTGATATTTGTGTGTTTTATACAATAAAATACAATATATTATTCAGCGTTATTCGTATTTTGGATTATCATCACTCTTGGAGAAGTACCCTGGTGGAATTGTGCCTGTATATGGAGGAGAGCCTTTATTGTTACTGGATTGGACATTGTGTTCAGTGTGAGTTGGTGCACTTTCTTGCTACAAGTTGTATTTTGCAGTTTTAGTTGGTTTAGATAATTTTATTTTTTCCTGTTTTTTGTTTGCTTGTCAGCATTGCATGACAAATTACCCTCAGACCTATGTGCCATTATATACCCAT
The DNA here is from genome assembly GCF_019279795.1 of Protopterus annectens. Lineage (NCBI taxonomy): Eukaryota > Metazoa > Chordata > Ceratodontiformes > Protopteridae > Protopterus > Protopterus annectens. Next base: position 1,611,998,729 of record NC_056726.1, on the reverse strand, counting down.
CTCACTTTAAAAAGGAACTTAAACAGCATCTGCTCAACTCCAAAACTTGTCCCTGCCATAACTTCTCCTAACCCCCACTTTCAAAGTTCATAACTCCCACCCATTCTTCCTAGACTGCTAAAAGCAGCCTACCAAATCTCTCAAAGTATAAAACAAATACACTTTCTAATCGCATGGTATTATTCATCTCTAAAGATTTTTACATATACAAGGCCTTATGCTGGTATACTATCCTACTCTTAATCCCTTCTCTACTCTTCCTGTTGTGTGTGTGTGTATATATATATATATATATATATATATATATATATATATATGTATATATATATCTATATATATATATATATATATATATATATATTACCCCTCTTTTGGCTTTATCTTTAGATATGGCTAGCAGACTTCAAGCTGTACCTGGACCTTGTTTTACCATTACTATACAACTTTCTCATACTGTAAACTAAATGGGAATCTTTTTTTCTGCAAAATGTTAAATGAATGTAACCAACTGTAACTAGATTTTCTCTGTAAAATGTACACTGAATGTGACTAAATTTATCTTGTATTCTCTGATAACATGTATATTAAATATAACTGGAGCTTTTCTCCTCGGGTCTCCACTGAAAATGGGTTTCTAACCCAGCTGGACTAACCCAGTTAACAAATATCAATAAATAAAATAAATAAATAATTGTTTGTTTTTCTCTCTCTCTACCACTCCACTACAGGGATTGAGCTGCTTTGAATAGATTGCTGCATGCATTTTGTAGGTGATGCACATGATCAAGTGATGGCCTCTGCACCAATCAGTGTTCACTACTTGCTACTTGCATGCACCCAGCTGTGTAGTACTTCCAATTACCACTGCCATGGCAACCCACTACTATAAATAACTACCTCATGTGGGCATTGTCCCTTTACTTTTCCTGTATGGAAGACATGCTTCCTGTATATGGGCAGCAGTGTTACAGACAGGAGGTAGCAATACCTCTTACAACAGGACTTGCAGACACAGGCTAACTACATATTTGTATGAGGTTCCAGACCTACGGACAGTGTGAGTAGTATTGTTATATGCATTGTATACCACTAGTTTTACAGGGCTTGTTTAGCATGGAATGCATTCTATCTGCATAGCTGTCAGCCGTGGGCCTATCAGCATCATGGCCAGAGGATTGGCTGTTATGTTTTGTCTGTTCACCACACAGGTCTTGTCTCTGATATATCAGTGACATTATGTCTGTTGAGTGCTATCAGTACATGGCTACATCCATGTGTGCCTGACTTCATTTTCCTGAATAAGGGTATGTTTCAACTAATCCTGTAACACCTGCAACTTTCACAGTATATAACAACAATATTGCAAATATGGCCATGTGTTCCAGCCTCTGTCCTCCACATATATACCAGACTTTGTCCATATGTCATGCAGTAAGAGGTTGTTATGTAGTGGCCTACCATTATGTAGAGCTGGCATTGCTGCCATCATTCCAGTGATGTTGTGGACCCCCACACGTAATGTGGGGTAGGGTATATGTATATATATATATATATATATATATATATATATATATATATATATATATATATATATATATATATATATATATATATATATATATATATATATATATATATATATATATATATATATGCATACATATATATATATCAAGATATATATATGTGTGTGTGTGTGTGTGTGTGTGTGTGTGTGTGTGTGTGTGTGTGTGTGTGTGTGTGTGTGTGTGTGTGTGTGTGTGTGTATATATATATATGTATATATATATATATATATATATATATATATATATATATATATATATATATATATATATATATATGTATTAATATATATATATATATATATATATATATATATATATATGGGCTACAGCTGGACAAAATGTGTATGACCTTGTACCTTGTACAGTCCAGAGGTCAGTGTATGTAACATTGCTATATGCCCTTGTAAGTCATTCTATGAGGGAGGAGTATGCACCATTTATAACCTAGGCTGTTACAACATATGAGGGATATCAGTAGTAATACACCTTAAGGTATATGGCTGTACATTTTCATACATTTCACCATGAGACACATTATAATATATATATATATATATATATATATATATATATATATATATAATATATATGAGATACACTATAGCAAAACCATGGAACAATCTCCCCACACCACTACGTAATATACCTAACCACAACAATTTCAAATCCATGCTTCTCTCCCATCTCTCCTCCAAACGGGAATGTCCTTCAAATGATCCCACCTAAAACTCCCACACTACTAACTCCACACCTAAGTCATCATTTCTTTGCCTACTTTAACTTATTTAAGAGATCTTGCTCAGAACACCTTTTCATAAATCTTTTGCATGCATGCCTCTGGCCTACCTTACTCATATACTCAAACTTTCATTGTTTGTTTTTCTTATCCATTGTACCCATAATATTGTTTTCCTCTGTAATTGTTAATTTGTCTCTATTCGTATGTATTTGTATGTCTGTTTGGGGCTTTTCCCCTCGGGTCTCCACTGAAAAAGGGTAACTCTTACCCAGCTGGACCAACCCGGTTAACAAATGCAAATAAATAAATAAATAAATGAGAACAGTGGTGGGCTAGTGCTTACTGTCTTACAGACAGTTCTGTTTGCCAGTGTGGATAGTGATGTTTTAAGTTAAGTATTGTTATGTAACAGATACATTTTTATTGTGACAACTTAATTCTTTTCCCCCCTAGGGGTTGAGTACAGAGTGTAATTCGAGGCTGGTGAACTACATCTGCATTAATTAATGTTGTCTGATTCTTATCTTCCAGGCCAGTGTTTCTTTACTGTTGTACTATTTGAAGGCCTTGGCCTGGACAGCAACATATGTTATTCTTTCAGATTACTGTATAAAATGTTTTGCATGAGAGTTGCATTACTCGGTATGTGTTTCAAACACCTAACTGCTATATGAAATGGCATATACAATTGAAATAGTACACAAATAAGCATTTCTATGTATGCAAACCTGTGTGTGGTGTCATATCCTTTGACTTCTCTGTGGGCATATGTTTCATGCAATAATTGTCTTTTGTATGAGTGAATCAAACACTGTCAATTTTAAAAGGTGGCAACTGTAGGAATACTGGCTGTTCAATATGGTGTGCACTCTCTAAATATGTATCTTCCTTTACATGTCTATATATAATAATATATGTATATGTGTATGTATGTGTATATACATATATATCTATAGATATATATATATATATATATATATATATATATATATACATATGAGTGTGTGTGTGTGTGTGTGTGTGTGTGTATATATATATATATATATATATATATATATATATATATATATATATATATATATATATATCATTGGAATGTGTACTGCTTCCACATTGTACATTCCCTATGGCAGACAAACTGTTCTGCATGATATCTTATTGAGATCACTCTGACATTGTACAGCTGGGATGGATTTCTGTTAACTTGTTGTGGCTATGTTGTATAAAGGGTCCTGGGTATGAGACTTGCAAGTGTTGGTATTGGCAGATGTGGTTTGGCTGTGGAGGAGGGGATGATATCAGTAATTACAAGAGGTACTTCATTTTGGCCTCCTCACCCCATTAACGGTGCCTTTGGTCATATATGTATTTGTTGTATTCATATATATATATATATATATATATATATATATATATATATATATATATATATATATATATATATATATATATATATATATATATATATATATATATATAAATATTTATATATATATATATATATATATATATATATATATATATATATATATATATATATATATATATGTATATATACACACACACACATATATATGTAGATATATATATATATATATATATATATATATATATATATATATATATATATATATATATATATATATATATATATATATATATATATATATATATATATATATATATATATATATATATATATATATATATATATATATATATATATATATATATATATATATATATATATATATATATATATATATATATATATATATATATATATATATATATATATATATATATATATATATATATATTTCCTCTACTGTTGAATGACTATGCTGGATGATACGTTTGAGAAAACATCAGATTTATTTATATTTGATGTGGCTTAGTGGTAAATTACTTTGGCTATCGTGCCCAGGGTTCTGGATTTGAGACTTGCAAGCACTGATTATCTTATTGCTGAGCAGAACAGGGGCTGATAGAGTCAGAGTGATTAAGGCAGTTGTAAGCAAGTTTGCGTGGGTTTGTGCAGAGCTAAGTGATACTTACGTGAACTTAGCTTCGCTTACGGCTGCTTAAACCCATGCTAATTTCAAATAAAGAAAAGAAAAAAGGGAGATAGGAAAGTGATGAAATTGGGGCAAGCAGGGGGACAAACAAGAGGAGAAACTAGTAGGGATGTGCAGGATGGGTGTAGGAAAGGACCATAACTCTGCATTTCCTTGGCAGCAACAGCTGCTTTCAATGTGGACAATTTAGAATCTGGAGCCTCACACCCTACAAGGAGATGTGTGGGCATCATACAATATGGATGATTGGTAGGGTTAGACTGTATGCTGGGTACATGTCTCTGGCCAAAATGCAGAGCTATGTATGGGACGTGTTTTTCTGTGGGACAGATGCCCTTTTTTTTAAGGTGAGAGTGGGATGTCAAGGAAGGATTATTGGTAAGTGTGGTGAGGGAGGTTTGGTAGGAGAGGTTGCATTTGCAGACAGACAAGACAGACAAGAAAGCAGACAGGGGTGGTGTAAACATCTTGATTGGGAGGGTTGGGAAACTGAGGCTCATGAGCCCCCAAGATGGTAGTAGTGGTACTGATGTCCCCACCTGATGGTAGTCACCACTACTCCTGCACAGCCCCAAAGGTGGCTGTGCTGGGGCTGAGCTGGAGGGGCCACCTGCCCCTCTAGCTGCAACAGCCTGCCCTACACCTGGTGCAGGTGGTCATCCAGCTCCATCTGGAGGACACTGCCCACCATGCCACAGACTTCGTCCTGGGTGACAATGTCCTCACCGTGCTCACTTGCGGTTGGGCGAGCCCATTTCCCTGCAGTGGTTCCACCCGAGGGTGATGCAGGACCAGCATATGAGGGAGGTCTGGGTTGGGTCCCAGGCATGCTGGGACCTGGTGCCTTGGCCAGGTGGGGTGAGAGAGGCAGATCTGCTGGGATCTGCCTTCCCATATGTGCTACAGCATGGAAATTAACAATGAATATTTGTTAGCCATGCACAACACATTACATTAGTCAAAATAGCATGCATGGATATTCCCATTAACCCAAAGCAGTGCAATTATAACAGTGCCATAGCAAACAGAACCCATGCATATATGAAATGGCATTCAGCATTGCAATAGCATGCCAGTTAGTGGTATGTCAGGCAGGGAGTAAGATGATTATTCAACAGGGGATATTAGTATGCACACAGTTTAAACAATGATAAATCAAATGAAACAACTCTCCCAACAGTAGACGTTTGTTTAGGAACATACCCATGTTGGTTTCAGTGTGATGGTTGGATCAGTTGAGTATTGGGGGAAGGGAACAGATTCAGTTGACAACTGCGATCAAGTATATTTGTCAGTACACTACTATTCACTACTCTACATTCTGACCACACTTACACTCTACTTGGGCCATGGGGCAGTTACAGCAAACCAACAGCTGCAGATATCAACAGAACAAGTGCACCCTTACTTTAGTTATACACATCAGACCTGTTTCTATACCGATTTCTTTACCTGTGGGCCTGTCCAGATGAACTGTGTGCACATTACATTGCTGTTTCTACACATATTTCAGATTCACATTTTAGTTGCAGGCCCTGGAGTGTGTGTTGTGTCTTTCACATACATCTACTGGGACATTCTCTGTGTGCAGGTTTCTTGTCAACTAGAGAAACTATCCATGACAGCGTGACACTTGAGGGGCTTGTCTGGGCCAGATTCCAGAGTGTGGATGTCTAGCTGGCATCTATTTGTAGGACTGGGGCTGGTCAACACAGCAATTGTACACCTTTCATGGTTATACACATCATACTAGTATTTCTATTCAGATTGCTTTACCTGTGTGCCTTGTATAGAAGATGCATGTGTTGCAGTACATTATTTTTTCTATTCAGATTGCAATTTAAAATTGTAGAACCAGACTGAGATGTTAGTGGCGGTCCCTGGATTCGAAACATGCTGTGTGTGCAAAATTGAACTACAGGCCTAGTCCTTATCAGACTGAGCTGCTGGGGAAGTGTTGTGTTTTGCTTATGACATTTCTATCTAGTACATATTTTTGTCCACAGTACTTTTATTATCACATGTTGCATTATCTGTTTTCCATTTTCAGTACATTTTATGCATACACAACAAATATTGGTGTCACTGTTTGTGAAACATGTGCACAGTGGCTGGATTGCACATGTGACTGTTTTACAACTACATACTGCAGTTTAGATTCCTGAGTACACAGTGTAGGTTTTAGGACTGCACTTGTTAGACTTATACATTTCTCAGTACATTCACAGCTACATATGACTGATATGGAAAGCTTAGCACAGGACAATGCTGGCAGGCAAACAAGTAAAACACACTCTGATGGGAATATGTACTGTTGCTTTTTTCCAGTTATCTGACATGCCCATTCTAAAGTATGCAGACAAGCAGTGTTAAATCAGTTCACCTCAGTTAATGCATTCTGCAGGACATACACATTTCTATTTATCAGGTACAAGTGAGATGACACACACCAGTGTTTAGGATCACCTTTATTAGTTTTGACATACATATCTGTGCATGACTCAGAACTCCACAATTACTATTCCTGCATGATCTGCACAGGGGAATGCTTTTCATTTCTAACTGTTACAGTAGCCCTGACATGGCACTTTCTTGGCAGGTTCACTCAGACACACTCATACATATTCTAATATTCCTCTCCTGCATATTCTACCTTGTTGGCTACTGATATTTGTCTTACACAGCAGCTGGGGATGCTCCATTGTAACACTGGCAACCTGACACAGGCATTTATTCCTGACTTTTACAGCACAATTATATATACAACCAGTACTACCATTATTATAATTTTGATTTCTTACTGCTAATAGTAGGGGCATTCTGTACTCACCATTCTGCCAATGCAGCCAGGCCAGTCGATATGCATAAGCATGCACATTTTGGGACCTCTCCACAGCAGCTGGATGGGGAGACATCACACATTAATCACACCTGCACAGTCACAAGTTGAACTTTTTCCATACTTAGAGATACATAAGACTGCATACTTATAGACAGATGGGACATCCTGTGCTCGGGCTTGTTGGATCCACTGGTCCAAGAGTGCACCCCTCCTCTGCTTCAGGTCATTATGGTGATGACTTACCAGCTCCCCAGTCCTAGGTATGCCAGTGACACTGGTGAGATCATGTGTAAGCGGGTCCCAGGCCTCCATTTTGTACTATGAGCCCTGCTACTGGCCCTGCAGCAGCCTGCCATCATGGTTTTTAACTAGGAGCCCAACCATGACCCAAGACTCCTGGATGCCCCAACATTGTGGGAAGCCCACACCTTCTCCAACACCAGCCATTTGAGTCCTGCTGTGTGCAATCCCAAATGGTTATGGCTATATTCATGCCTGTGCAGTTTAAATAGAGCTGTTTTCCTGCACTTTTTCATGACTGGACGGTTTTAATATGCTGCACTACGCTTAGCTCCATGCAAATCCACATAGCAATGCTTACACCAGCTAAGCAGAGCTGAATGCATGTAAGCAATGCTTACACTAGCAAAGCATTGCTTAAATCTATTTTTTTTTCATTAAAGTTATAAATTGTTTTTTACATTTATATTTCACATATTCCCACCCCTACTGTGCTATACGTGAGACATATGATTGACATCTATCATTCAAATTCCTTAAAAGTTTATTAAATAATTTGGCAGAGGGGGATTCGAACTGAGCATGTTCTACATGCTATACCACTGCAGTACCACTATGCTACAGCAGCTTAATGATCTTAATGATTTCTATCAGAGTAGCACTTGTCTATCATTTTCAGGATTTTAGCAAAGCTAAGCATAGCGGCACACCACGCAAACAAGCTGTGTGGCGCTTAAACTTCGGATTTACATCCTGAAAAAAATATATTATTCCATTTTTTTTATTTTTACTCCTTTCCTCTTGCCCTACTGCTTCAATGCATGTAGGGCAAGAGTGCATACATTTGTGGGTGTGCACTTGAAGGCTACTGCCTTCTATTGGTGTTTGTGTTTTTTTTTACTTTCAGTGTCCGGGGACACTGAAATGTTAGCTATTTATATTTCAGTGTCTACAGACACTCATTTACTATATAATATTAGAACCAGGCTCTAATATTATATAGTTTGATACTCATCCATGTCAGAAAGTGCCATATGGCACTTTCAGAGTGAAGGGGGCATGTTTCACGTGCTGGGACTGCTGACTCATGCCGCTGTGCTTGTTCCTGGTTCATGTCCATTTAGTTTAGATAGCAGCATGCCTTCATGCATATGCAAGGTGTGCTGCTATCCTAAATGGACATGAACCACTCGGTGCAAGAATAGCTTTATTCTTGCATGGAGCTTCGTAAATCCAGAGGTTAGTGTAGGTGTTATTGAATCTGACCAGAAATAATTTTTCCATTTCACTGCTTGTGTCCTGTTTAAGAAGTAGCTATGTAATGACTGGCATAAAGATTTGGTATACTCGAAGGATGAGAGTTTATGTAACAGTTTGTGATGAGAAACTGTATCAAAAGTTTTAGATAAGTCTAAGAAGATGGTGGAAATTATCATTTCAGCATTTTTATATGATAGTATTAATAAAATCCAGCAAAGCAGTATTTGTGCTGTGATAAAGACAAAAGCTGTATTGGGTTGAAGACAGAAGATGGTTTGTTATTAGATAACTGGGAAGTTGCATATTAATACATTTTTTCTGTTTTTTTTTTTTTTTTTTTTTATGTAATATTGTTGCTAGGGGTGATAAGATGGTAATTGGCCTGGCCTATAGTTTGAAAGATCTGTGTTGATTCCACCCTTGCACACTAGTTTAACGAATGAGTTTTTCCATAATGAAGGACCTTTATTTTCTGATATGGATCAATTTATCAGAACTGAAACTGGATATGCAGTAGCCTTAGCTGCTATTTTATCATGTTCACCAAGTGGATTGGCAGGGGCAGCTGTATCATGCTTTAGTTTTTTTCATGGTATCTGTGGGAACTGGTTGGATGGAGAAGCATTAGTCAAGGGTTGATTTTTTGGCTGCAACTTTGTTATATCTAGTTGATGCAGTTATAATTTAGGTGAATGTATACAGATGTACAGTATTGATTTGACTTTCAGATACTATGGTTTGCCAATCTATATTAGCATCACCCAATGTTATGCTTTATTGAGGGATTTTTAAAGAGGCCCAGCAAAGAATCTCTTCCAATATTTTAGCCTTGTTACCTGGGAATACGTATATAACCATGATTGTAACTGTCTTGTTCATAGGTCGGTACTAGGCTAACTGCCTTTGTGGGACATTTTAAGCCTAGCCAAGTACCCCGTCAGAATAAAACTATGTACCTTGTGTCTGTAAGGCAAACACCTTAACCATTACACCACCCCCTCCCCTAAATAAACAGCCTTACAGGTCTTGAACCCAGGACCTTTTACACTATAGTCACAATAGTTAACCACCAAGCCATCACAGCAGTGATAATTAGATTTAGCATGGTTAGTAGATCTATTATTATTTTGTTATCATGACTACTGGAGGCAACATAAACATTCTGAGTAATAGGCTAGTTTTCTGTGTATTAGTAATGATTTATACACTTGAATTTGTTGAGCCTCTTAATAAAATGTAGTCTATGTGGTATCATATACTTTTTTTTGGGGGGGGGGGCTCTCCCTGCCTGCCATTTATCAGCTCTCATTGTAACCTGCAGTGCATTCATTTCTCAGAGGGCAAAATATTTTCCCAGCTAATTCTCTCCTTTGTTGTATGAGATCCAGTCAAAGAGTCTATCATTCAGGAAGCCATATGGGTTTTGTGTTTATGGTAGTATCCCCACCGAATCGACATAAGCAATCATGCCACTGTGAAAACACTATGCCTTGCATAACATGCATTTGCATCAAAAGACATGCTACTGAAAGCTCTGAGGAAGAATTTAGCAGAAACAAGCCCATGCTTTGCATGTTTCCATCTTCATTGCCTTGCAAGCCTCTACTTGTTTGGTGCCATCAGCTAACCAGAACCACCATTTCTTCCACTAAGGATAGGTAAGTCATCGTCCACCACTCATTTACATTCACCCCACCTGGCTGTTCCAGTGCTAAATCCATTATTTGAACCCAGGTTATCTGGATTATAACTAGGGCTTTAACCATAAATGCCACAGATCTGGGCTGTATGAATTTTCCCATGCGCACTGATATGCATGCTGGTGAAGAAAGAAACAATGCTTTATTAGTAAATATCGCATCAGAATGCTGCTTGTTCCATGAACAGGTAAAATGTGTGTAGCTGGCAAAGATTTCTTATCTTCAGAAAGTTGAAATGAATGTTCTCCTGGAGTGAGTAAAAAATTGTCTTTTAGCAAACTAACTCTTTTATCTCATGCCTTTGAAAATTTACAGAAGATGCATGCAAAACATTTTCTGCAATGTGTACATTTACACAGATGTATTTAAATGCAGAATATTCTCATATAGCTGCCAGTCAAGCTTAATACATTTTATTTGTTTGAATCAATGGGATCTTGCTGGATATGCCCTGTTACATAGAAATGCATATTGCATCAAGCAGTTGCTTTGTGATTTGAATATATTTCTAAAAAGAGGAATTTGGAGACAGCATAACATTTGGATATTGGAATTCAGTTCACAACTGTTTTATTGGAGAGCATTGCATCCCTATGGGTTAAAGCAAGCTACTGCTGTTTTCTCTAGTACAAGCTTGAGCTATACTCCTTGGAGCAATGGATAAACAGATCTAGGCTAAGCTGGGCAAGGATGACAGTAGAGAATCAAATCTTAAGTCTCTTATGATAAGGTTAGAGACCTTGTCAGTCAACAGCTTCCATTTCAGCCTCTGGAGAATACGTGTTTTAAGGCCACTCGAGAAAACACAGTAAAGGCCGAATGTTACATATTCACATTCAATAAATGCTTCTGCGGAGATGGAAATGAATCACTTTCATAAATTTCAGCATCAACATAATTTCAATTAATTGAGTACATAGTTCAGAACTAACACATATTTTCGTACTGAATTAATTTTATTACTTCATATTTTAATCCGCTGAGTGTATAATTCATATTTTGTATTTTTGCTTATTTAACAGTGCTATGACATATTGGTCTTGCAGTTAATAAACCTCAGTTCAAAGTGGATATATATATATTGTGAATGCTAAATAAAAGTAAATGATATATTGTGACAGAACAGAACTGGCTGTTTTTGAAATGTTTGTTACAACCATTAAAAGAAAAAAGTCCTTTAGAGACCTTTCTGAATGCTCAGACTAGCATCAACAAACAAAAAAGTAGATTTGACAAGAATACTAATAAATGAATTTTAAAATAAAAACTAATAAATTAATTTAAATATAATCTGTTTCATCTTCATTTATCTGATAACATCTGTAGACATTAACAATTATTAAGTAGTCTTTCAAAAAGTATATTAATACAATTTATACTTTTTGTGCGTGCATCTCTCTGTCTTACTAACCAGTGATATAGCGATTGCATTTTTAGTGCAGTTCTTTAAGAATTGTTATAATTTCTAACAACTACATTAGGTACTATTTCATAAAGGTAATTTTAGCCTGCTGGGATGCTAGATCAAAACTGCTCTATTTAGACAAATTATTTAAACCTAACACTCTTTAACATCTTTAATATTCAAACAACTCTGGATCGGTAGGTTTCCTCAGGTGCCAGAATTCCTACAGCATACAAAATTATTTTCTGCTGTCTCATCTCATTTGCAGGAAAACTAAGACTTGCTTGTTAGTTAATTTTATTTGTAATATTATAAATACTATGTTATTTATCTATGGTCAGAGACTTAGAAAGCTGTTTTGTGTATGTTTAGAATTTTTTTATTTATGATATCCAGCTAAAATCATCCCACCTGACTACAGATACTGCTTCAACAGGTAAACAGAAACAGGTTTCTATGCAGTCTAATATGGATGACTACGTTTGATAAGAAAAACAAAGAAATACATTGCATATATTACTTTGCATTTGTCAAGCAGAAGAAGACAACATGACATGAGTTTTCTTGTGACCAAAGGCAGATGTCCTCCAAAGGCAGACGTCCTGTCTGGTGGACCCCAGCCATAAACAAACTATACAATAGAAGGAGGAAGCTACTACATGATAGAGCAAAATCCCAAAAAGGGAAGGCATCTCTGATCAGTATTAGCAAAAAACTACGGGCACTCATAAAATAGTCTAAGGCCAGCTTCGAGAGAAAAATTGCACAGGACACTAAGGATAATCACAAGGCTTTCTTTAGTTTTGTTAGGAACCTGGGTGGGAATTCCCAGATATGCTCAGAATTAGTCCAAAATGACAAAAAATACAGCGAACCCACAGACATTGCCAACATCCTAGCTGACAGGTTCAGCGTAAACTCCCCCCCCCCCACCAAAAGGGCAAATATCTATCCCAGTAGAGTGCTGCCCCCCTGACATCTCAGATGCTCAGGTAAGAGCCGCCCTCTCCAAAGCAAAAAACACAGCATCAATGGGACCAGTCGGTGTTCCGGGCTGCATCCTACATGAACTCCAAGAAGAGCTAAACCCAAACATAAAACTACTGTTCAATCTCAGCCTTACTACAGGATATGTACCCAAAGAGTGGCGTACAGCAACAGTGGTCCCTCTCCACAAAGGTGGTGCCTCAACGGATCCTGGAAACTATCGCCCCATAAGCCTCACTAGCTTGGTCTGCAAAGCTATGGAAAGGATCATCATGGACCTCACAAGTAAAGATATTGGGGACCTACAGACACTGGATCCTACCCAGTTCGGCTTTGTTAAGGGCAGATCCTGCCTCTTAAACCTGGTCGATTTCTTTGAAACAGTCACCAAGGCCATTGACGAGGGGAAGGTAGTCCACACAGCCTACCCGGACCTTGCAAAAGCCTTCGATACAATACTCCACTCGGGCATTATAGATAAGCTCACCAGCTTAAATATAAACCCCTATGTCACTAGATGGGTTGCAAACTGGCTCAAGGACAGAACCCACATGGTTAGAATTGCTGGAGCCATGTCAGACTCCAAACCAGTTACAAGTGGTGTCCCACAAGGCTCAGTCCTGGGACCTCTCTTGTTCGGTATATATTTCTCGGAGGTACAGGCCAACACGGAAGGACGGTGGCTGACCAAGTTCACAGATGACTGCAAACTGGGTGCCATAATCGACTCTCCAGCTGACACAAGCATCCTCCAAAAGGGCCTCATAGAAACAGACAACTGGTGCCAGAGCCATGGCCTCAAGCTAAATGCCAAAAAGTGTATAGTCATACCCTTTGGCAAAAACAAAGTGCCCACAAATTACCACATAGGTGGTAATCCATTAAGTACAGAAGAAGTAATTAGGGACCTGGGGACCCAAGTTGATAGCAATCTCTCATTTGACAACCACATGGCCAAAGTGGTTAGAAAAACATTTTATATAGCCCACCTAATCATGAAGGGATTCACATCTAGATCAGGGGAGGTCATCGTGCCTCTTTACTCATCCCTCATCAGGCCCATAATTGAGTACAATGCCCCTTTTGGGATGTACCTTACCAGACACCTGCAGCAACTGGAAAGACCCCAAAAGTACCTCACCAAGAGGATCAAAGGGCTCAAACAGATGCCATATGCTGCCCGGTTAAAGAAACTCCAGCTCTACTCAGTGGCATACCGCCTGCTCAGAGGCGATCTGTGCCTGACGTATAAAGCCATGTCCAACCCGGAATTAATGGACATGGTGCACCTCAGAAAATCCAAATCCCATCGAGCTATGCGCTCGAGATACTTGAACCTCAGCACTGAAATAAATAGGACATGCTGGAGGGACAGATTCATAACCCAGAGGCTCCCTTCACTCTGGAATAAAATCCCAGTCCAGGTTAGGCAGAGTCCCTCATTGACTCTCTTCAAGAGGAATCTTGATGAGTGGATGGGAGATTGTAGGTTTACCCTGGGTATCACTTCTGTGTCACTGTTAGACAGAGGCACAGTATACTAACCTCGAAAAAGGGCATAGCAAAATTAATTTAAAATGGGTGGCGAAAGCCAAACACACTCTGGCTAGGCTTATAAATGCCCTAGGGCAGATAGCCTAGTATGAACCTATGAACCTATGAACCTATGAACCAGGAAGCTCTGTCTAGCTAAATTAAGTGCTCCAACAGTACTCAAGTGTCGATTGTAAGAAGAAAAATCCAGTTTTCTTAACCTACACAATTGTATTATCAAACACATAACCCTGTGTGAATGATACATTTTCAGTAATAACTCCTAAACATCTTAAACTGTTGTATCACATTTTTCAATGTTGCTCAGTTTTCTACTCATTTAAAATAATTACAGTGGGTAACCTTGCATCACCTCTTCCTCTAATGTCTCACCCAAGCAATTTGCCTGTCTATCTAATCTATCTATCTACATAGCTGCATTCAGTTTTAAAAAAAAACATTTACATTAACAGTAGATCTTCGAGGAAAACTAACAATATTAAAAAATAAAAAGAAATGTAAAACTAAATTATATTTGGATTAATTAATTTTCTGTGTCCTATTCTATGATTGAATTTTTCTCAATAGTGCCTCTCTTACCTGTATGCAACCTGTGCAATTTTCAAGACGTTGGAGGTGCTAATATAGGTGGTTTAAGACTCATTTACATGTCCAGTGTTTTATTTTTTCTCAGCAGTCAGTTCTTCAAGCCTGGTTCTCCAAGAGAGGACTATGCCTTTGGTAGACAAAGTCTAGTGTTAACCAGTATTTGTAGCATGTTGTGAAGAACTCATTAATCAATAATAAAAAATATTGAATGACAAGAATACATCATAAAATTTAATTCAACCAAAAACATTATACGTATTACAAATCTCGACACAGAGAAAGAGGAAGAGAATATTTACCTTTGTGTTGACTTTTCCTAACATAAAAATTTGCTGTTATGGTAAAATATTGCACAAGAGGAGGCCACTATTTGGGTATATTTACAAGTAGTAGAATATCAGTTCTTAGAAAAGAAATTTACACAGTTAGGTGCAGCACCATTGTACTATTTATGCATGTCCTGTTCACAGAGAGCAACTATTGTCACAGTACATACATCGAATCAAGGTCAAAGGTAGCCCACGATGATGCTGCTCAGTCTAGTCACGATAAATGTGCCAAGCGCAAATCTATGTCATAGTAAAAGGCATATAAAAGATGCCAGCAGACAGAAAACTGACCCAAACTGATATAGATAGCCACATGGCAGTATCTAGTCACATTTTCCATATAGCAGATTTGTTTAGAACATCAAAGCTGTTATATGCTACAGTAACATGACACCTGGTTCTGAAGTCTGGTTCTTGGCTAGGGTGCTTTCTACCTTGGCTGTGGTTCCTTCTATATGGAATAAATACACCTCCCTGGATCCATGTAGGACTTAACCAGATACTTCACTTTCCTTCTGTGGAAGCAACTAAAATAGGTAAGCAATTGGTAAGTAGCCAAACCTCTAAAGAGTCCATAGGTCTGAATGCCATGAGAGTATAAACATCCATTGATGAGCTGATCCCCTTTTCAGGATGGAATTGTATGTATTATACTGACAGAATGTCAGGATAAGCTGTTACTCCCCTATGGCTAATTCCTAGTTGAGAAATAATGGAATGAATGAATGAAAAATGAAAGCATTCAGATGATAGACAATTAAGCTTAGTATTTGGTAGCACTGACTGCTTTAAGTAAACATACTGTTATGTTCATTATGTCAACAACTGAAGGTTTGTGCTTCTTTGAGTGAATGTTTTCAAATATTCCTGTTATACAGTATTAGCTGTGTAAGTATCAGTACTCAAACTGAATGATACTTCCAGTGTTAATCTACCCATAAGAAGAGGAAAAGCTGAGCATATTTCTGTTAAGATGTCCCCTTTGCTTTCAGTTTGTTCAGTCATGGCGGTAATATATTTAAAGATTGGGGTTATATTTCACAGTCCCCTCTGTGTGGTACAATGATCAGAGCAGCATGCTTTAGTAATTTGCAGTGTCTTAGTGATTTGGCTTTGTGATATTCTGATTATTTTCATATTCACATTGTGATATTTTGTGTACACACACAGATAAACACACACACACACACACACACACACACACACACACACACACACACACACACACACACACACACACAAAGACATTGAACTGCTGAACTGCACACAACAGCCACCAAGTCTACAAATGATTACTGTTGTTCAGCCCTTGACCAAGATAACAAGAAAATAAAAAATGTAGAGGGGAAAAATACAAGTGAGGACAGTGTTACTACACAACCAGTATTGTCAAAAAAGTCATTTTTTATATCCATTTTATCCCTGCTCTGTTTCAACTATCAGACCTTCAATGACCATTTGGTCCATTCATCCCCTCATGCCTTTCATGTGAGAGCTGGTCATGACAAAACTTCATCTAGGCAGCCTTCAGTTTTTTTTTTCCTTCCAGAGAGCTCACCCCCCAGTTCATTGCAAAAGCTGATGTCTTTGGCCCATAGTTCTGGTTACCTGGACATGTGTGCTACCTCATGAATATGATGACAGCTACATTTTGAACCGCTTTTTATACCTCATCATAGTCCACTTGCTGCTATTAAATTCAAATGACACTTGGCCACCACTGAATAGGAATACAAAGGTAAACCCAGCAGGTTCCTTCCCCCTAGGATGCGTGAGTTGGAGTCAGCCATTACGTTCCACCTTTCCTTGACATTTCTTTAGTTCCCAAATCACTAGTTGATCATTGTTTACATAACTTCAAGTAATTTATTTTTATGAGGCAAACAGCCCGTTTGAAGGAATATGTAGGCAGGTCACAGAATAAAACAAAAGCTGATAAAAGTTGACTGAGGCAAAATAATCTTAAGATAATAGGACTGGCTGAAGGCAATTTTTACCTGCAGAAATAACTTGATGAGTTAGGATACTATCCATGCTATGTGCTTATGTATAGACCCTGTAATGTGGGTCACAAGAATTGTAATATTAATAGACCCAGACACCTTTTGTGCAAGCTGCAGTAATGCAGAGCAATACGACATGGATTGGACAGATGGCCATATAAACGATGACAGAAGGGTAATTTTGTGTAAGGCATTGCCTATGGAAATAAAATAAGGTGGCAGGAATATGGAGAAGTTATATGGAAAGAGCATCAATCTGCAGCTTAAGTCAAGGATATATATCCAACTTCTTTAAAATTAATGTGGCAGGAAAAGAGCCAGATCTTTCAAGGAGGTAGCAAATGTACTTCAAGCATTGCCAGAGAGTACAGAATCTGTGCAGGCCACACAAGAGACATCAATAAGACAAGTCAGGGAAAAAGTGGAAACAATTAGAATATCTGTAAAATAAATCCAGAAATGAGCCATAATGCCTGTCATTTTCACACTTCTCTCATAGTAACAGACTATGGTTAGATATTCCGTTCCTTATTTCTGTGTAAGTTAAAAACTGACATATGTGTTAAGATGCAGCCCATATCATTGATTACAAGGCAATATGTCACTACTTTGTAGTGAGATTTCTCCATTTCTCTTTAGGGAGCAAATGGGAAAATCTTCAGAGAATTGTCAACAGCAATAATCCATGCATTCTAAGTTTTACTGGTGATTAGTGACAGGTGGTCAAAGCAATGAGCAGATTATGCTGCTCCTGTCAGGGAGCAATATAATAATCTCTCACAGGCCGTGCATATTGATTGGGGTGGGGTGTAAATGCAGGCAGGTTTTGAAGGCAATGTACCTTATATGTTATTCACCCTAGCAAGCTGAAACAAAATTTGGTCAGAGGCCAAATGATTAGAATTTCTATGATGGTCTGTAATGATACACTCTAGGAAAAGGAATTAGATATTCTTTGTGAAATGTTTAGACAAAGGTAATACCTGGAAGACTTAATAAGTAAAAATAGATCTGATGTTACATGTAGGTCAACTAGGCATAGCCTGATACTACGTACTGGGCACTCAACTGATACAACTAGTCTGAGTTTTCAGACTTGACCCTTTGCATGGAACATATATAACAGTGCTATGGTGTTAATGTATAACACCAACTCAGTTTTGATTAAGGGAATTATTTGCAAGAGTTAGAGTATTTTGGGTCAGGACTCTAGTATACTGGATCATGTAGAGGAGGAGTACCCCGTGTTTGTGTATAAAAGGGGCCACAATTTGAAGGGCAACTTTGAAAGTGGTTCCTATAGTAATTGTATAAGGGGAAAACACCAGAAAAGCTGGCACATGGAGATGTGGTATATGCAACTACTGTAGTTTGGTATTAGATGTGACACCTTCCCTATAAAATATAAGGGTAAAGACCTGGTGACTAAAGTGTCAACAAATTCTTTCACTAAGGACTATGTTTTTATTAGTGTCTGCCAAGACTGTGGTATTTTTTATGTGGGTAAAATGGAACAATCATTGAAAAAAAAAAGTAAGAACATTTATACGACATATCTAAGAAAAATGAAAACAATGCCCTGTATAAACATACTAGAGCCTATTCTGGACCTTCCAAAAATTTTAATTCGGGGTTATTGATAAGGGAAGAATTAACACCAGCAATATTGATTGTGAGGTTGTATTAGAATCTAGGGAATTAAGTTGGCAGTTATGTCTTAACACCACTGCCAAACCATGTTTAAATGAACATGTATCCTTAAACAGTGCACTGAGATCTATCATTCTGTCATTTTAGTTGTTACTAATTTACATGTTGAATATTAACCCTCACAAAGTTATTATTTTATGACTTTAACTGGGGTTTCATGATTTTATATAAATATTTGATAGTTGTGTTTTTAATTGCATAGTTTTGTTAATTGTTTAGAACATTTTTGATTAGTCAGAGTTTGTTATATAAATTGCTGCATTGGTAAATTAACTCATGCTCTGATAAAGTCCTTTGGAAAGGCCGAAAGTGCTTAGCAGGAGTTCTTTAGATTTTTCCAACAAAATGATTACATTTGTTGGTTAATCCTTCCTTTGAAGTTTCTAAACTTCCTTTACTCCATAACATGCCACCTCCTGTTATTATGGTTGACTGTTCCACTATTTTCCCTACTATCTGAGTTCTCAGCTTCTTCTAATTTCCTCAATTTGCTGCCATTATAACCGTCTTAACCATGCTCAGTTTCATTTCAAGCAGGGGCGGCTCGTGCTATAGGACTGCAGGACTGCAGCCCCTCTACCTGTACAAAGAAAACTAATTGCGTCTCACAATGTAGAAAATGAAAAATAAAAGAAATAAAAATTCACGAGAGTCTCGGAACTCCACGCATGCGTGCTGAGTTCCTGACTGCTGTGTTAGGCAGTCCAGAACTCCACGCACGCATGCGTGCTTACTTCCTGAATTATAGACTGCTCAGTTAGGCAGTCCGGATAGGGAAGGAAGGGAACTCCGCCCTGCCAGCTCAGAAGTCTGTGCAGTGATGATCGCACCAACCGGAAGCACACTGGACTGCATTGCCCGCAGGCTGGAGGCTCCAGCCTACTCACATCTCATGGGGAAACCCGGAACAGTCTGCACAGGCTGTTATGGAGGTGATCGGGCTGCTATGGAGGACTTAGCTTGCAGAGGACAGAATCAGGCTTCTACAGAGGATCGGAAGGTATGGTGTGTGTGTGTGTGTGTGTGGGGGGGTACACTTTCTAAATGATGATTGAAGTCTGTTTAAATAAGCTACCGTCAGACAGATGCTGGCACAGTAACAGGGCAGGCTGTGTGTGAAATTAGAAAGAAGACAGTAAAACTGTAAAACTAAAACAACAAATAGTCATATGTATTTTGATGTCAGTGAGCTAGAAGGATTTATGCCACATTCCTGCTAGTAGGTAGTAGGCGATGCACAGTCTGCCTACATGAAAGACACAGTAGGGAAAATGAAAGTGTAGTTTCACGGAAGGTTGGGCAGCTCTTGCAGGACTGGGCCTTTAAAGTAGCGCATAACTATACTGACCCATAGCAGTCGCTAAATGTGAGACACTATTTTCAGTGGATGCCTGAGAACAAGTAACAGTGCATGTATCACTCACGTCCCCACAAAAGAAGCTTGTATGTGTTTGTTTAAACTTTCGTAATTGGTCAGGTGAGCTCTTCCTACTGTACCGTTCTCTGTTACAGTCTAAGACAAACATGCAGTAATAAGTATAGTACACAGTCTGACACTTCCACATAAGGTTGACATAATGGTTAATGTGTTCACTTTACAGACACAAAGTGCATGGTTCAATTCTCACATGGAGCAATTGGCTAGGCTTAAAAAATGGCCCACAGGGGCAGTTAGCCTAATACTAATCTATGAATCTATAAACATGTTATCTACATAATGAAGATAGATAGCAGCACACCAGACAAAGCTACTTTTCTGTTACATCTCTATAGACTATGCAGCTGTTTCCCTGAGGGTAGGTAAACAAAAAGGTGAGAAATGTAGACACATAAGTGCAAGCACCTGCTGACAGGTACCTCCAGCAGATATTTAAGTATTAGCACCTTAGGGAGGTACAGTGGGGCTATTCATTGTGGGAGAGTACAGTCATGTTGTGTTTATTATTGTGGGGGTAAAGCAGGCTGTTCTTATCATTGTGGGGAATTGCAATGGGGCTGGTTCTAACATAATGATATTCTACAAGAAATTCAAAGGAGCAGAGAAGCACTGTCTGTTTTCTTGGGCATAGAGTCTCTGTACTTACCCTCTGAAATAAGTGACAGAATTTAAATTTGGTGGGGCATTGTGGCTTTGGAAACAGTAAAGAAGGAAGACAAAGAGAGGTCTGATACCAACCTTGTGGTTTATTTACTGGAGAAACAAATAAGGAGTCCTGGTCTTTAATTCAAATCAGTTAAGTATCGACTGTGTTAACATGAAATGAAGCAACTAAAGGTTCTCTGAAAAGGAAATAAAAAAATACTTTTGTACACAGAAGTAACAAAGCATGATATAGCCTAGATATGGAATTCAAATCAGTAGTAACTTTAAATTGTATTGGTTTGGAAATGAGTGTTCACAACTTTCCACCCTTTACTATTACGTGCTGCCCTCATGCATTTTAAACTAGTTTTCCCCCTCTGTCAGCATGTCTGTGGTTGCTTCATACCACATCTCTGCACTTGTATTCCATGTTCAGAGGATCATGAAGGCTTGATGCCTGCCTTTTTAATTTTATTTTTGCAAGAAGGAACTTTAGGAAATAACTATTGAAATGCAGTCACTTATAGTACTTCATGTGATACGTATACAAGGCTAGTTCCCAGAGTAGTTTTTAAGCCAAAGAGAAATAATATATACTAAGCTCCACCATGTATTGCTCATTACTGTAATTTAGACTTGAAGTGCTAAATATATCTTGTAAACCATTTTTATTGTATTTTACAAGCTGTGGCTGTCGAAAACATTTCCTTGTTTGCATATCCTCTACTGCTTGGTCATCAAATAATTAAATAAGTAAAAATATTATAAAAAGTTTGGGTGATAGAATTCTTAATGTTATTACTGTTTTCATTACATTTCCATGTAATGTAAAGATTCAGATTTCCATTACACTTATGTAGGATCTGTAACAGAAGCAATCAGGGTTATCCCAAAACTGTTTTTTTTTCCTGGTATTTATACCTGGATGTTGTTGCCACTTTATTTATTATAAGAACTGAATTTTGCTGGCTATGCCTGTGCAGGCCAGAGTCATGGCTGAAAAAGATCTTTTGGATCCAGTAAGTAAATGCATACATAAGGCATACAGACTTAGGAAGATGGTGTACATGTCATGACGCAGAAAGAATTGTTGACCAGAACATTTCTGTGTTTGCTGGAAGTATTTCTGGCCGACTCCAAAAGTTTGCTGATGTTAAGAAGGTGGGTATGATATTTGTGTGAAACTAATGAAATGCAGAGATAGCTAGAAAATATGGGATCATTGTGGGAAACTTTCTTGAAATGTTTGTGTTGGAAAGGCTATGAGTTGCATCCAGGAAATGAAAACATGAAGACAAAGTCCTAGTCTAAAGTCGTATTGAATTTAAGTATTGCTGCTTGATTATGTCAGATGGAAATATCAGGATGGGTAAACAAAAAATGTTCTATCTCACATAAAAACAGTCTACGTGTATTGCTGCTGGTGAAGTCCTTTGGCATAGCTTAGCCAGGGCCTGTATTAATCATGCAGTAATGCTCTAGTTCTGATCACTTAAAATGAAGGGTTGCAAAAGAAAGAGGCATACTATAATAACCAGCAAAAATGTATTTATTTGCATTTTGACAGTTGACCCCAAGTGAGCACTCAATGTCTGTTTTTAGAGGAGGGTCAGAAAGTAATCATAAGTATGGAGCAGTTGTGATTCTCTTGAATTCTGTCATAGATGATGACACTTTTTTGGCATATGAATGTCTGTAGAGCTCTGAGGGGAGACTTGTTAAACAACTGTAATAATCAGAGTTATAGATTACTTTTATTTCAGAAATGCGTATAGATTCTTTTATTTTGTCAGCTGCTCAAGTTAGCAGTACTAATATTAAAAATGTGCCCCTTCTTTGACAGGTTCCCAGCTATATTGTGTGGCTATTTTATATTTTTGCATCACATTTTTGGTCCATTTTTCATAAAATTGTGTTTTTTTGGCAAATTAGTGGCAAATCATTAAAGACTGAAGTTAGAAAATAATGACAGACATTTGAGTTTCAGATTTCGTACATTTCAGAAAATTCATACAAATGCAAGACCTACTATTCTATTATCTTTCTAAGTTTATAAGAGCAATATTTAAAAATTGTCTTCATTTTTGGGTCTTTGTCCCACTTCTCTGTATGGCTCTGTCCATATTTCTTGTTCTGAGGTTGAGAGGTATGACAAATGTGTCAGGGCCATCACAGTCCACCTGAGACATTTCAAATTGTGACATACTTGTTCCACCCCACTCCCCCATGTAGTGACTCTGGATGTGTCCAAGCAAGGCAAGGAGCAGTTATGCAGTGTAAATGTGCAGAGTATCCCCCCATCCAAGGTAGACACAAGTGCTACTTTTATTCTGTCCTTGATTTTGCAGAATGTTCTGGTTTGTCATATTTTATACTGTTGATTTATGCTTATTATTACTCAGAAAGTGCCTGTTGCTCTGTGTTTAAGTAGCAATGCTTTAATGACCATCAGGTAAGCTTGTCTGAGATTGTAAGATGTAAGTAAGCTTTAATAAGCATGCTGTTAAATAACTGCCAACATTGAACGTCTTTCTGTTGTTGCCATGCAGAGAATACTTACATAACTAGATAATGTATAAGCCTTGGGTATTGAAATGCATATGACAGTATTTGTAATAAAGGACAGGATTACATTATTTTAAGAAGCTCATTACATTTGTTGGAGACTTGCAGTCATCTTTGCAGGCTTTACCTGTAAACCGAACAGAATGCCAATCTATCATGCGTGGTCCATTACCTGTACAGTATTTTTTAAGCAATGTATCTTGAGCTTGTTTCTTGTTTGCTTTTCATTTTTTACTTTGATCATGTTTTCTCCATGAAACAAGTAGATAGTTGTCAGGCAGCAGGTCTTTTTTGGATAAGAAACATTTTTACAAGTGGGGGTATCACAGAGATTGCTACTTTTAGCATGTTACTTAGTACTTTAATAAAGGTGAATATAAATTATAATTAGAACTGCAGTGCAAGGAGAAGTGGTTTGAGTTGAGTGCTGCTTGTTTTTCTTATAACTGATTTTGACTGGCATTCCAGTAATGTATTTAAAAAGTAATTTATTTTTTCATGCCTCACAACCTTTTTGTTTCCATCTAGATATTAAGTAAGCTGTCATGCAGCCAATGCATTGAAATATTTTTTTTTCTTCTACACTTCATTTTGTCTTGATTGGACTCTCATAATGACGATTTGGCACCCAGGGCAGCGTATTTAATTAAAGTTACAGTTTTTGTGGTTTTGAGCATAGTTGGCCACACCCTTTCCCATTGACCCCCACCCATTCACTTTTCTCTTGCAGCCCCCCTTTGATTTGAAGTCACCAGCCATCACTGATTCCAAGTGCCTTTAGATTCACATTCCATTCCCCTACACTTTGTTGAAGATCTTGATCAGAGTCTGCCTGTAATGACACATTCTCTGCATATGTCAGCATTGTTGATCTGTCCCTTCCAAGCTGTTTGCTAATGTAGTCCATCACCAATATGAAAAGCAGTGGGCTCAGAGCTGAATCCTGATGCACACCACTCCCATTGGGAACCCCTATATATGCCAGAACACTAATCATATTTGTATTATTATGGCCCTTTACATTGGCTGCACTAATTCTATCAATGTTTCCAGGACTTCAAACTATTGCAGGACTGCCCAATTCAGCTTTTTGGGGCCATGTCATATACTTTCTACAAGTCTAGGAATGCCAAGTTGGACTTTTTCCTTATGTTTAGCTTCTTCTTAACTATCTTTGTGCAAAAATTGGCTCAGTTGTACTGCATCCTGTTCTGAATCAAAACTGTTTTATCTCCCATCTTATTTTCTACTACTCTGCATATTCATTTATCAATCACCATTTCAGAACGTTCATGCAGTGTGGCAGGAGTTTGATACCTTTATAATGCCTACACTTGTGAATGGACCTTTTGTTCTTGCATTATGTTACTAGAAAACTTATTCTGTGGTCATCTGGGGTATGTCTTTCGCTTCATACTGCTATAAGTAGCTTCTGCAGCCATTTCTTCCCAAACTCCTTCAACTTCTTGATTATA
Organism: Protopterus annectens; assembly: GCF_019279795.1. Taxonomy (NCBI): domain Eukaryota; kingdom Metazoa; phylum Chordata; order Ceratodontiformes; family Protopteridae; genus Protopterus; species Protopterus annectens. The sequence continues at coordinate 1,611,973,603 of NC_056726.1, read as the reverse complement.
TTTGCTGTGACCTCATGTGTGCTTGCTGTTCACTCTGACTTCATTTCCCTTTTTGTAGGGTGGGCGCTTCTTCTTTCATCATAGGCTGTGTCTTGGGCAGTAGATCTTCTCTGGGGTTTTCTTCATTCAGAAGCTGCTGCAGTACTGGTGAGTAAGTTGTTACCGGCATCCCATATGAAGGGTCTCTGATGACTATCTTCTTTATCTTTCTCTCTTTGCTTTGCAACCTGATGGAATTTCTTTGTGCCATCTGCTGAGTCACTTTCCAGAAGCTAGTAGAGTGCTTCTGGTGGCTTGTTCTTTGCTATTCTGATTGGTCACATTGCCTCTTCGTTAGCCAACCACCTTCTTAGCCTGATCTCTCTTTTTCCTGCACTTCTTCTTTCTTTTGATAACCTAATGGAAATCTGCATTCCACCTTCAGTTATTCTCATGTGCCTTATTTCAATACCTGGTTGGGCTGCTTATCTGTTCTATAGTCCTCACTCATGCTATTTTGAGAAGCTGCCAGTCTTCTTCAATCCACCTAGTTCCTCTTATTCCTGAGAAGATAGAGCTCTGTGAAGTTCAGGTAACTCTTGTGCTTTTGCTCACGTTAGCTGCCAGGTATGACAACATAGAAGGTTGTCTAATTAATATTATACAATGACTGGCCATTAACATTCAAAATCTAGCAGACTGATTGGTCAGCCCAACCAGCATGCCCATTGTAAATCCGAGCATATACGAATGGAGAAAAGTATGGTCACCCAGACTTTTTTCCATTAATTCTATATGTTACAGCTTTTTCACTTTTTTACAGTTTAAAAAAAAATAATAATAAAGAATGAAATCCAGACAGTACAGAGGTACGAGAGAGACAGGGCAGAGAAAATACAAGGAAAATCAGATAAGTTATGCAAAACTAAAGAAAAATGCCTGATTTTTCTTGTACTTTCTCAATCTCGTCTCTCTCGTACCTGTCAATGGTCCAGATTTCAAATTTATTTTTTTTATTTAAAACAAACAAACAAAAAAAAAGCAATAGAGATCTTCCTGTCTCACTTGCTTTCTTTCCAAAGCACTGATGAACTGCATAAGCGTGCATATGCGGTGTATATCAAGAAAGCCCCAGGATACCGAAAAAAACAGAAGTACACCACAGCGCCATTATTCAAACACATTATTTAAGAAAAGTAAGTCATATTTTTATTAAATAATGCATTGTATAATAGTAATGACCAACTCTGTGGTGTATTATATTGAAGATTTACACACACATGGCTTTGTTTAATCAATCATTCAGGCTTTGCCTTCGTGACTAAACCGCACCAACCTTGGGTAAGTCTTCAATACACCATACCCATGGCATCGGTTATTGCTATAGTAGTAAACAAGGTTTGGCAGACTTACTCCACATCCTCTTCAACCTGAGCCTGGCAACTCACTTTGTCTTACAGGAGTGCTGCACAGCTACAGAAAGATGGTCCCAAAACTGGCCCCTACAATTACAGACTTATCAGACTAACAAGCCTTATATGCAAAGCCATGGAACGTATCATAACTGACCTAATTCATTATATCAAAAATCTTTTCAGACTCGACCTCCAGTACTTTGGCTTTGTCATGAGTAGATCCTGTCTATTAATCTTGTGAACTTCTTTTAGAGGGTCAGTCAGGCCTTAAACTATTAGCAAGCATGCCACGCAGTCTACTTAGACGTCACCAAAGGATTTGATATCATACCATCTGCAGATATTATACACAAGCCGAAGGAGATCCAATCTGGCCCGTATGTGGTTAGGTAGATAGCCAAGAGGGTTATAGACAGGAATCACAAAGTAAGTGTATGGGATACATCCTCAGAGTGCATGAAGGTGATCAGTGGACCTCCTCAGGGATCTGTGCTGGGACTTCTGTGATTTAGTATCTCAGATTTCCACTTATAAATGAGGTTCTCTAGTTAGCAGACCCCATGGATGATTCTAAGCTGGGAGTCATTGTCAAATATCCCCCTGATATACAGGCACTCCAGTAGAAGCTTAAACAAGTCAATAGCTGGTGTACCAAGAATGGACTCAAACTAAATGCCAAAAAGTGCAACATTGTAGCCTTTGGTAATCATCCCTGCCTTCAGCATATAGCATACATAAAATACCACTTCAAAATGGATATGACTGTCCTTACTCTCCTGGAAAAGAGAGGCAAGGCCTAAGGCTGGGTACTGATCCCATGATTCCATGATCAAAGTTGTAACACAGCATATTTAATATCTAATGACAAAAAAAGACTTCCATTAGAAATATTCCCAAGAGGGCAACCTGATGAGTTTTAGAAACATGTCCAATCATACCCATGTAGCTCGTTTGGCATTAATAAATGGGCTCATCCATGGCCCTCAACTAATATGTCTCAAATGTGGATGTATGCCCCAAAAAAAAAAAAAAAAAGAAAGAAATTAAAAACAAGCAGATAAAATATGAAACAACCACTAACAACTTTACTTCAGCTAAAAATTCACAGAAGAGTTAAGAGGTGTTGTTTTGTACTTATTGAATATGTTGTTGATGGTTCAGTTTTGTTCAGTGTTCTTAGCCATGGAAATTTGTAATATCACAGTTCCTGACACATTTGCTTCAGCCACTTATATAACTAGTTAGTGCCCTCACTCCCACTAGTCTGAGCTTAGTTAATTACATAACCCTCCCATCACCCAACCCTACTGGACTGCATAGCCCTACTTGAACCCTGATTTCAACCCTAAAACTGCCACGTAATCATTAATCGTAATTATTATACTCACCACACAACCCCTAAAGTTCCAGATCTCTGCCTAAACCTAAAACTCCACTGCATCACAACCTTAAAACTCTCTTGTCTTCTGCCTAAACATAAAGTAGCGCAGCCCACTCCCTAAACCTATCTCCTCCTTCTCCCAGTCACTGTCTGAAAACCTAACCTGCACTCCCACCCCAACCACTCCATCCCATGGCTGTCATACTTTCTGTATGGCGAACAAGTTCCTGATTGCAAGATAATGGTATTCATGCAACTGACACTCAGGCAGTAGACCAGTTCAAAAGTCACAATAGTGTATGTGGGGTAATATTTTTTTTTCAGTGTGGAAGAGGGAAATATTATGGCTTAGAATGACAAACTGTTACCTAAACTAAGGGACATACAACAGTTAGCAACCTACCATCAGATAACTGGGGGGAGGGGGATGAGTATTGGATATGTAACCCTTTCATCACAGGGAGTAGGGGATACTGTATAAAGGTGGTGCAACTGCTTTCTCCTAGCAGACACAGGCCTAATATATCCTCACAAGATATACTCTGGAGGTCATTTCCAGGGGCCTCAGTGACTGCGAAAGGTGATAAGGAGCAAGGCAATTGGGGACGATGAGGAGGCTGGGATATGTAGTTTGTTCAAGAAACACCTGCAGTGCTCAGTGTGCCCATGTAATAATTCCACTCTCCTGAGCATCAATAAAACCTTTAGAGGCCACGCCTAACCTAGGAAAATGAGTAGTTATAAAAGGGTTTTATACTTTTCTTCTTTTTTTACTAGACAACTTGCTACTTCTTTTAGACTTACTTTGGCACACTTAGCCATTTTGACAAAATATTATTAAATATGAGAAACTTTATAAAATTATTTAGGCTACTGCAGCATACTATGCCAATTAGTATAATACGTTTACAGAGATAAAAAAAAAAAAATTAAAGATGCAGTAACATGAGATAAGGAGTGTGTCTGCAAGCTTGGAAAGACTACACCCCTGAATGTTTAAAATGAAAAGGTGACAAAAGGAAAGAATAGTCAATTTACTGGCTTCGTATACATGCTCAAGGTGAAATCATTTCAGTGTCAGTAGTCCACAGGAGAAACAAAAGATGAATGACATAATGGTGGGTGCTTTTTCTCATACAAAATCATTGCCAGTGCAATGTCTAAGTGTGCATCAACAATCATTCTGCTCTTTAGGGAGATTTCTCCCTTCATGGAGTTGATGCAACCATGAAGTTGGTATATATACATTTGAGAGGAGTGGGGGGGGGGTAGAAGGGGGCTTGCCCCTAGCAATAAACAAGAAAAAAAGAATTGTTCTCCCTTTTGGATAGTGGGCATTTTTTTTTCATTCTTTTAGAATGTTAACTTTCAAGAAGTCATTTTCAAAGTAGAACCAAGTATATTGCAGGAGGTATTCTGTGCAGTGTGATGTTACCAGCTAATGCCCTGATTGATATACACATATTTATATATATATATATATATATATATATATATATATATATATATATATATATATATATATATATGGGTCTAGGACTATTCACTGAAAGCACATTTCACTGAAACTCAAATGACTGTGCACAATTCACTGAAAGCTCAATTAATTGAAAACACAATTCAATGAAACACATTTCACTGAAAGTTATATATGCGACCCTGGAGTTAGAATATATAGTAAGGGGGTGTGTGGGGGGCACCCCCCCACATTGGGGAGTGTGGGTAGTGTAGCCCCCCCACCTATTTTAAATATTTTGAACTATACACATGGATACTTGCATTTTCAATAAATTACTCTTTTCTAAACTTAATATATATTCAAACTGTACCCCCCACACCTCCCTTTACTATATACACTAACTCCAGGGTCGCACTACAGTAGGGAAATGGCCATATATAACTTTCAATGAAATGTATTTCAGTGACTTGAGTTTTCACTGAACTGAGCTTTCAGTGATTTGTTCAGTCATTTGACTTTCAGTGAAATGTGCTTACAGTGAATAGTCCTAGACCCATATGTGTATATATATATATATATATATATATATATATATATATATATATATATACATATAAAATATATACACCCACACACATACACAAACACACACACACACACACACACACACACACACACACACACACACACACACACACACACACACACACACACACACACACACACACACACACACACACACACACACGTGTTTCTATATCTACATATATATATGAGTATATATATATATATATATATATAGAGATATGTATATATATATATATATATATATATATATATATATATATATATATATATATATATATATATATATATCTATATATATATATATATATATGGGATCCGTACAGATGCTCGACTACATCTTTCACCAAATCCCAATTTGGTGAGCATACTTGCATGAAAGTGCTGTTCACCGAAGCAGCACTTTTGTGTAATTATGCTTGCTGTTCCGATCGTACTACGGTGCGGTAAGGGAAAATTCCCTTTTCCCCACTGTAGTGCAACCTCCAACCGCGGAGTGAGAATATTAAAGTAGCGGGTGTGTGGGAGCCACAGCCCCCCACATCAAGAGGTGCAGGAGGGGGTTGTCCCCCTGCATTCAAGTAGATTTTGTGGGATTTTTTTAACATACTTTAATGAAAATGCTTTTTCGATGAAAGCACTTTCGTTAAAGTGTGTTCGGTGGTAATGGATTCAGGCTTTTGAACTTTCGTTCAAAAGTCCCAGATGTATATATATATATATATATATATATATATATATATATATATATATAAAATTTTATATATATATATATATATATATATATATATATATATATATATAAAATATAGATGCATATATATATATATATATATATATATATATATATATATATATATATATATTTACACATATTCCACTCTTTCAGCCATTGTGATTTCAATCCCACAGTATGCAGATGGATTTTCTTTGTGAAAAATTGCAGATTTTTTCCACATCTCAATTCTACATAACCAGAAAATAGAATGAGAATAATAAACAAGCCATCATAGATGTAATTATTGCAATTTTTTTTGCTTGCACCCTGCTGTGGTTTATAGAAGTTAATGTAGCAATGGTTTCTGCTAATGGTAAACCTGCAGGGAACTAAACAAGATGAAAAATCACTGTATTACACTTCCCTGTATCTTAGTGAGGCCAAATGCTACAGTTAAATCGTAGGTTAGAAAAATAATTACAAAGTTTACTTCTGAAAAGAAAGAAAGAAAGCAAGAAAGGAAGGGAAGTACTATGAATAACTCGGACAAGTGATTATGTGATTCAGCAACAAATACATAACTATCTACTCTTCAAAAAATAAAAATAAAAACCCTGTCATCCGAGAACATAGTGCCTTCTAATCTGAAACTTTTAATAGTCTGTCAGTTGTATTGTTTTACTATAAGGTCAAAAAGTAAAGGAATCCATTATCTAAAAGTAAAAATGAGTCAGGTAATTGTGTAATTTAGACAGGACTTTTCAATTTGAAAGTCAGGTAATTCAGATTTATTCAGTTATGTTACAATTACTTGGCCTCTACATACCATTAAGGTTATGTAAATTTCAGAACTGCATAAAATGAAAAGTGGCAAAGTGACTGTCTTCTTAAGTAATATTTCAAGCTTAGCAGTTCTCTGCATTGCAAAGAGCAAAGGAATTATTTTTCAAGTGAAATTAAGTATTATGGATAGCACCAGAAGTTTCTTAGTACAATACATGACACCAGCTCATTTTGTCAAAGCTAAGGTGTTGTAGTTTTGTTGATGAGCTGTGTAAGTTATTTTTGTAATTGTATTATATTGTTATATTTTATGCATCGGTGGTACAGCGGTAGCGTTGTTACCTCACAGCAAGAGGTTCTCCCATTTGATTCTCGGCTTGGTTTGGGAGTGCCTTCTGTGCAGAGTCTGCATGTCCTCCCCACAGTTGGGTAGCGTTCGAAAGACATGCATGCGTAAATGGGCGTGCCTTCGTTGAAGGTTCAGTGTCAAGCTGGCACCTCGGCGTTTCGTAAAAATCTACTGCCAATCATTAGCGGACCGGAGTTCCACTGTGGCAACCCCTTACTGGGAAAAAGCCAAAAGACAAACAACAACAACAACATTGTATTGTTATATTTTAAGTTGTGCATAAGAAAGACAAACACTTGGTGCCAAAGCCATAGCTTAACACTCAATGCCAAGAAATGCATTACAGTACCTTTTGGGAAGTTGGCCACTCTGGGTAACTGTGTCATCAGTAAAACGCCCTTAAAAGATGATTCATTAGTTAGGGATCTGGGAACTCATGCAGATAGTAACCTAGTCTTTGTCCAACATGTGTCCAAGGCAGTAAGATAATCCTTCTATGTTGCTCAGCTTATAAGGAAGGTCATGGCATCTAGGTCCAATGAGGGCATCATACTACTATACTCGGCCTTCATCAGACCCATCATAGAGTATAATTCTCCCTTCGGTATGTATCTGACCAGACACATGCAGCAACTGGAACGTCCACAAAGGTTCCTTACAAGAAAAATACAGGGAGTAAACACAATGTCCTATGCTGATCACCTCAAAGCCCTGTCTCTTTATTTATTTATTTTATTATTTATTTTACATTTGTTGACCGGGCTAGTCTAGCTGGATATATGTCCATTTTCAGTAGAGGCCCGGGGAGAAAAGCTCCACACAAAACATAAAAGAACAGACTTGTTAATAAAAACTTACAATAAAATAGAAATAAACATCAACTTGTTAATAAAATCAACATATGTTCTGGAACTCAAACAGTTAGAGATCATACATAAGTTAGATCAGATTCACAATAATTTTACCTAGCACATAAAAGGATGTACAATGTCACAATTGCAATAGTGAATAAAGGTTTAAGCTCGGAGGGGTAGAGAAGTAGAAGGAAAAAGTAAGATAAATAATAGTGATGGGACAGGAGTCAGGATTGAGAGAGACAGTTAAGAGGAGGTGAGAGAGAAAAGTAGGACAGCAGGGGTGAAGAAGTAGGGTAGCAGCTAAATATTAAGCAAACAGAAGGGTTAAAGGTACAGAGTGGATGGGGTGAGGGAAGATTACCCTGGAGTAGTACAGGAACAAAGCCAGTGGTTATGGAAGTACAGTTTGATTTGTTTTTGAAGAGAGGTAGAGATGAGATTGAAGTTAAGTCTTTAGGCAGCAAATTCCATGCCCTACCAACAGTGTTTGTGAAAAGGAGTCACCAGCTACGTTATGGGCCTTTATGGGTTTGGTCATAAGTTTACAGGACGACGAAGAGAGGTGAGATTGTTATAAGGGAGTATAAGTTGTGATAGAATAGGAGTGTTATTAGGTTGGTACAGTAGTTTGTGGGCTATTGTGAGTTGTGAGATAGTGAGATAGTTTTGTAGTTCCAGCCAGCCTAAGTGTTTCAGATTAAGGCAGTGATGGGTTCTAAAAGGTTTACTAGTGGCGGCGGGCAATGTTATTGTAGCAGGTTGCTAGTTTGTTAAGGTTAGTTTTCTTGAGGTTGGTGAAGATAGGAGAGGCATAAAGAGAGTAGATATAAGATGGGTGTGAGCAATAGTAGCTCTAGAAGAAGGGGTGAGAAATGATTTAATGCGGTATAAAGACCCTATTTTTCTGTTAACTGATTTGATAGTATTGTTTATATGTTGGTCAAATGAGAGATTGTTATCAATGGTTATTCCTAACAGTTTAGTTGTAGTATCAGGAGAGATAACAGTGTTGTTGTTTGAAGAGATGGTGAAGTTTAGTGGAGGGGTGCAGTGGTGGGGGTAAAGAGGAGAAGTTTGGTTTTTTTAGCGTTGAGAAGAAGGTACCGTCTAGAGAACCATGTTTCTACTGTGTTGAACATGGTTTGAGTTAATGATCTGAGATCTGGAGAGGAGGATGCTGAGCAAATGATGGTGGAATCATCAGCATATTGAATGCAGGTAGCTTGAGGAATTACAGAGTGGAGATCATTTATATAGAGGGAGAAGAGGAGAGGACCAAGAATGGAGCCCTGAGGGACTCCAATAGTAATGGGCAGTAAGGAGGAGATGTGGTTTTCCCACAGAATGGCTTGTTGTCTGTTACTGAGGTATGATGTAAACCATTTGATGGCAAGGCTGTCAAATGAGAGTGATTCAAGAATATTTATTAAAGAAGAGTGGTTGACCATGTCAAAAGCTTTGGAGAGGTCAATAAATAGGGCAGAAGAGAGAAGATTATTGTTGCGATTGTTGTTAATGGTATCTACAAAGGAAAGGAGGGCAGTGGTGGTGCTATGGTGAGGTCTAAAGCCATGCTGACAGTTAGCTATAATATTGTGAAGAGAGAGGTATTGTAGAAGTTGTTGATGAATACATTTCTCCATAATTTTTGCTAAAGGGGAGAGAAGAGCAATAGGTCTAAAGTTGGAATAGTCAATAGAGTCACCACCTTTGTGTAGTGGGATAATATGAGAGATTTTCCAGATGTCAGGGATGGTTCCTTCTTCGATGGTCCTGTTTATAAGTATAGTGATTGGGTAAGCTATTTCTTTGGCTGCCTTTTTGAAGAAAAAGGGAAGGGAGTTTGTCAGCAGAGGGGGTACAAGGTTTTAGTTTGTGAATAAGTTTATAGATGAAAGAGGTAGGAATAGGTTGTAGAGTGAAATTGTAAGAAGAGTTTACTAGATTATTTGGAGGATAGAAGTTATTATTGTTTAGTTGTCTAGCTAGAGTTTGAATTGTTTCAGTAAAGAATGAATTAAAAGTGTTTGCAGTTTGGAGAGGGGTGTTTGGGTCAGCATTTAGTGGGGAGGGAGTTTTAGCTGTTCCTGGTGAAAGGAGTTTATTGATTGAGGACCAAAACTGTTTGGGTTTATTTAAGTTTGTTTCTTGTAGTTCATAGTAGAATTTTCTTTTGTCGGAGAGTATAGCCTTTTTGGTAAGATTTCTAAGATGGCGAAAGTGAAGCAAGTCAGAGTTAATTCTATGGGACCTCCATTTGTTCCAAGCCTTATTTTTGGAGAGGATTAGTTTTTTAGTTTCATTTGAGAGCCAAGGGGCTGTTTTAGATTTCATTCTAATAGTACGCTCAGGAGCATGTATATCCAGAATAGAAAGGAAAGTAGAATTAAAGAATGATACTGCTTCATTAAGTGGAAGAGTTCTTAAGGGGTTCCAGTTGCAAGCTCTGAGTTCATTTTGAAATAGGTCGATTTGAAAGTGTTTAGTGCACCGTATTTTTCTTATATTAGGGAGATGGAGATAGTCTGTCTTCTCCCTTATAATGTAAGTTAAGCAATGATCACTGAGGTCGTCAGGCATAGTCCCTACTTTGTAGGTGATGTTCTTATTGTTTATAAGAATCCAATCTAAAATAGTTTGTTTCATACTTGATATATTAAGCCTAGTTGTAGAGGTAATGGTTTGAATGAAACCATTTAGGTTAATGTGAGAGGTGGGATTGTTAGTATTGATAGTATTCCAGTCGATGTTTAAGTCACCGAGAATTATTGTTTCTTGGGGGTAGTTAGTGGAAACCCAACTGAGAAAGTCTTCTACAATTGGTATATTGTTTCCTGGAGGTATATATATGCAGATTAGGTAAAGGGCTTTCTTAGCATTAAGTTGAAGTTTGGTGATGATGGCTTCTACCTTACTATCTTGGGTTGGACAGGCTGAAAGGGTAGAGATGTTAAGATGATTTTTAAACAGTATTGCTACTCCACCACCTTTCCGTTTAGTACGGTCAAGCCTAAGTATATTATAACCTTGTGGTATAATTTCAGTATCTTTAGTGGTTGGTTTTAGCCAGGTTTCAGAGAGACAGAGAATGTCAAAACCGTGGGTATCTAGGAGGGTGTGTAGGTAGGCAACTTTGTTGTTTATGCTTCGTATGTTTAGATGCCCTATGAGGAGGGTGTTTTGGACGAAGGTTTAGATGCTTGAGAGGAGGGGTAAATGGGGCCTGGGTTGGGGTGAATGTCACCATCTTGTAAGGTAGGGTCATTAGGCTTAGATGTGAGTTTAATTTTGAGTAGGGTTAGAGGCCTTATTTTCTTATCAGAGGGTGGGGTATAGGTCAGGTGAGAGCACCTATGGTATTTGGATAGGTAGTAATTAGGGGTGGAACTGCAATTAGAGAAAGTAGTAAGAGTAGTATAAAAGGAAGATGTAAGTGTTTGTGAATGTTTAGGCTGAAAATGGAGTGGGTACTCTATCAAGGTAATAAGATAGGTAGAGTAGAGAGTAGTTATAAGTAGAAATGAGAGTATAAGCAGTGTGGCAAGGTTGTGACTCATTATTAAAAGTTGGTAAATTAGAAGTGGTTATAAGGAGAAGGTAAAGGATTAGGGGAAGTCAGGAGGAAGCAAGTGTAGGTAATGAAAGGAAAGATAATATACAGGTACAACAGGGGTAAGGTATAGAAGGAACTATAAGGTAGAGGGGGGTAAGAATGTGTGGAGAGGTATAGAAAGAGTAGTAATAGAGGTAGAGGAGAGTTGGTAGGAAAGGATAAGAGGGCTAGTGTGTAAAAGAGGAAATGAGGAGGAGGATATGAGGTGTGTCAAGGGGAGGAGATAAGTTTGGCGGGAGAGAGGAGGATAGGCTGATAGGGTAAGGGGGGTTGCACAGATTAGACTAAGGAGGAATGAAAAAGTATCAGAGAAAGCCAGGTGCATCAAGGTCAGAGAAAGAGGTCTGAGGGGGAGAGGATAAGAGAGAACCTCAAGAGGAGGAAAGGGATAGAAGTAGGTAAGGTACAGTAGGAGAATTAGGCAAGAGTAAAATCCAAGTACAATGAGTGTAGAAGGTGATAGGGAGACCTCTAGTGGGCAGAAGCGGAGGTGCAGTGAGCAAGCACAAGGGTTCTCAATGTAGAGCCAAATCAAAGTGTGAGAGGTACAGGCTAGGTGGCAGTTCGAAGGGAGTAAGAGGAAGGTAATAAGCAGTAAGGGGAGAGGGCTGCTGCTGGCAAGCTTAGCTGGGGCAAACAATAGAATCTAGCAGGGTAACTTAATTATAATATATTACACGTTGGTATAAGTAGACATACTTTGATGGTAGCTTGAGGTAGTGTGTTATCAAAAGGCAATGTCCTGAACTTTCCACGGGTAACAGGCAGAGAGCACCCTAAGATAGTTAAAGGAGAGGTTCAATCCAGCCAACAACACAAGGTGAATCAAGGGGTAGCTAGTAGAATGAAAAAAAAAAGTGGAATAAAGTATTAGATAAAGTTAAAAAAGTGTATAATATACAGTGTTCTAAAACAATGCAAAATCTACAGGATTATCCAAGTACTGAGCTTAGTGGTAAATACAATAAATCACTTCAACAATCAGGCAAGATCAAGCATTTACAATAATAACATAGAGCTGAGCAAAGCACCTGTGGAAGATAAATTGAGTTAAGGCTACAGCAAGCTATGTCATATACACATCGATAATAGAAGCTATAGATAATGCAAATAAGTTAGTAGGGTAAAACCAGGTGTAGTGAGGGGAGACCCATTAACTGCAAGATCCCACTCAAGTCTGTGCGTGTAAGGCCACGCTAGTTATCATGAGCAGACATAGGGCAGAAGAAGTCAGTTTGGGTATTTACAGCAGTAAGCCAAATCAAATCGAGGAGAGGGGAATAAGTAGTCTGCACTCTCTCGCGCAGTAGATGCAAGACAGTATAAGCTTAAATATAAACAGGTTAGGTTTGTAAAAAGTTGTTAAAAGACTAACGTCTCCAAGGCCTAAAGGTTATCAGGGGAAATATCTTAGATAGAAAGGCCAGTACTGGTTGAGATAAAGTAAACTAAGCTGGGGTACAGTCGCTAATCACCACTAGTGAAATTAGATACAGCGTTGGGCAAATAGACAGTACAAGCATCAAAAAGACTCAAAGTCAGCAGATGCGAAGGGGTAGGCAGCGTTTGTGTGGGAAGAACAATCTATAGTGCTGCTACCTCTACGAAAACGCCGAGAGTATCAGTGTATCAGAAAAGACACAAACTAGGTTAAGAGATCTGCAGTCGCTAAACAATTAGTATACATATCTTAAGCATTACAGCAACTCAGGCATTTCCAAAGCAAACTAAAGACTCAAAGTCAGCAGATGCGAAGGGGTAGGCAGCGTTTGTGTGGGAAGAACAATCTATAGTGCTGCTACCTCTCGAAACGCCGAGAGTATCAGTGTATCAGAAAAGACACAAACTAGGTTAAGAGATCTACAGTCGCTAAACAATTAGTATACATATCTTAAGCATTACAGCAACTCAGGCATTTCCAAAGCAAACTAAATATCAAACAAGAGTGAGACACATTAATGTTGTAAACAATCAAATATGGTGCTAACACGCTGTCGCCACAATAAAAGGAGTAAACAGCAGTTATGGGATATAAAACAGTCAAAAGTAAAGGTTATACCTTGTTGCAACACTGTAGGAGCGCAGTATAAAGGCTGAAAATTACTACGTAACAGTTATTACAGTGATATAACGCTTATAGTAGCGAGTAACAAAGTTGAAGCAGGATATACAGCTATTCAAGAGAGGATTAGCAGTAATGATACATATTCACATATCGCATGTTCCAGAGAGCACGCTACAATCAAGAAGCACAACAAACGCTGATTTCACAGATACGTGTACAAAGAGATATATAGTCAAATATTCCAGTTTAAATAGGCAATATATAAAGTAATCACATACGCGTTTACAGAGATAACAGAAAAAAAAAAGCACAAGCTGTAACATGTAACACCTACAGTTTACCCACAAATGTTGTAAGAAAAATGCACAAACTTACTGTAGAGTAGGAGCATACAGCCAGGTGTGCACAGCAGCAGCGAGGTGAGCAGAAGTAAAGATGGCGCCCAGGGAGATCGAAGGGCCTTTAAGGACTTACAGAGGAAGTACTGAGGGAGGGGGAGGAGCAGGGGTAGCAAGGGGCAGGTATGGACCGGAAGGGGTAAGTGCAGGGGAAAAAAAGGAGGGAAAATACAGGATCCTAAGAAAAACAGGGATAAGGTAGCAAATGTTACAGTAATACAAGCAGTATAGTGAGAGAAAGGGATAGATGGGAGATAGAGTAGGTAGGGGAACAAGGGGAATAGAACAAATCTAACAGAGGAGAGGAGTAAGGGAACAGAGGGGGATAGTACAGATCTAACAGAAAATAGAAGTATGAAGGACCAAGTATGTCAGTATATAAGGAAGGGAGTAGTGCATGAGAGGTAGCCTGGAAGCAGTCCGAGAGTGGAGGAAAGACGGTCAAGGGGGTCCTAAATAGATGAGACTGACGGAGCACAGATTAGACTAAGGAGGAATGAAAAAGTATCAGAGAAAGCCAGGTGCATCAAGGTCAGAGAAAGAGGTCTGAGGGGGAGAGGATAAGAGAGAACCTCAAGAGGAGGAAAGGGATAGAAGTAGGTAAGGTACAGTAGGAGAATTAGGCAAGAGTAAAATCCAAGTACAATGAGTGTAGAAGGTGATAGGGAGACCTCTAGTGGGCAGAAGCGGAGGTGCAGTGAGCAAGCACAAGGGTTCTCAATGTAGAGCCAAATCAAAGTGTGAGAGGTACAGGCTAGGTGGCAGTTCGAAGGGAGTAAGAGGAAGGTAATAAGCAGTAAGGGGAGAGGGCTGCTGCTGGCAAGCTTAGCTGGGGCAAACAATAGAATCTAGCAGGGTAACTTAATTATAATATATTACACGTTGGTATAAGTAGACATACTTTGATGGTAGCTTGAGGTAGTGTGTTATCAAAAGGCAATGTCCTGAACTTTCCACGGGTAACAGGCAGAGAGCACCCTAAGATAGTTAAAGGAGAGGTTCAATCCAGCCAACAACACAAGGTGAATCAAGGGGTAGTTTGATGGTAGCTTGAGGTAGTGTGTTATCAAAAGGCAATGTCCTGAACTTTCCACGGGTAACAGGCAGAGAGCACCCTAAGATAGTTAAAGGAGAGGTTCAATCCAGCCAACAACACAAGGTGAATCAAGGGGTAGTTTGATGGTAGCTTGAGGTAGTGTGTTATCAAAGGCAATGTCCTGAACTTTCCACGGGTAACAGGCAGAGAGCACCCTAAGATAGTTAAAGGAGAGGTTCAATCCAGCCAACAACACAAGGTGAATCAAGGGGTAGTTTGATGGTAGCTTGAGGTAGTGTGTTATCAAAAGGCAATGTCCTGAACTTTCCATGGGTAACAGGCAGAGAGCACCCTAAGATAGTTAAAGGAGAGGTTCAATCCAGCCAACAACACAAGGTGAATCAAGGGGTAGTTTGATGGTAGCTTGAGGTAGTGTGTTATCAAAAGGCAATGTCCTGAACTTTCCACGGGTAACAGGCAGAGAGCACCCTAAGATAGTTAAAGGAGAGGTTCAATCCAGCCAACAACACAAGGTGAATCAAGGGGTAGTGTAGAGTAGGAGCATACAGCCAGGTGTGCACAGCAGCAGCGAGGTGAGCAGAAGTAAATGCTCACCTCGCTGCTGTATCATACAGACTTCTGAGAGGTGAACTTTACCTAAAAAACAAAGCATCCCTGGACCCTGTTTTGATGATTGTTTTGCCCATCCACAAAAGAAAGAATGCCTGAAATAAAGCACATGTTGAAGAAACAGATATATTTCTCAGAGAATTGTCATTCTCTGGAAGAAGCTCCCGATCCATTTGAAGCAGAGTTCCTCCTCCTCCCAACTTAAGTGCAACTTGGACCAAACACTGGGTAATCAGAAATTCACTGCTGGTCTGGTGCTTATGTCTCTGATGGACAGAGGCAATCAGTAAATCATCCCCTATATAAATCAAATGTGTTAGTCACATTTGGGTTGCACTGCTAGGCTTATAAGAGCCCTAGTGGTCATTAGCCTAAAATACACCTATGAACCTATGAACTTATGAACCTATAACCAGATTAGACAGGAGATGTTACCTTTGTCCATACTGATGCATTTTTCAAAGCTGATTCAAAATTCATTACTTTGAAATATTATGCATATTATCTTTGTGTAAATATTCTATTAATCAGTATATGTGGTTCTGATGTAGTGGCAGAACTATAGATCGAAAATTAACAGGCGACGTTTGTATTTAACTTGAAGCAGGGCAAGTTGTAGGTACAGAATCCTTTCAGCATATCATATAGTGCACCATTTCACGTATGATTCTGTTAGTTTATGTATGTATACATACAGTTTACTATCAAATGCTCGACACATGGAAAGTCAAGTCACACAATTATCTCAATCTTACCGTGAAAGTCGGCATGCTGAAAACTGACATGCCTGAAATATACACCTAACTCCAAATTTCCCTACCACTTTGGACCCAGGATAAAGTGCTAACGGGTCTTGAAGGGAGGCAAGTAGAGACAGTTGATAATGTCGTTATTCGACATTCCGACTGTTGAAAGGCATGACTCGCTCAGCTCAACTCGACCTTCCAATTGTTAACCATTTGATAGCAAACCATATATCTTTTTTGTAAATAGATAGATAGATATAGATAGTTATATAGTTTTTCTGCTAGGGCTTGACCTTGTTAAAGAGCAGGCTCAGGAAAAAGGTGTAATACAAACATAATATAACAAATACAAATCACAGCCAAATATTATATTAGCCGAAGAAAAATCCATAAAAATACTGCAGATGTGGGATAACAATAATTCAGAAATATAACTGAGTAAAAATATGATACAATGAATATGTCTGCAGTTCAAAAACTGTAATGTTACAGGTTACACTCACTTGAGAAGGCAGCAGGTTGGCCCCGACAGAGATTAGCAAATGAATATACCACCTTTGAATGATATTGTACAATTAGACAGAGAGATACTCTGTGACTGGTGTAAAGGAAGGAAGATATGTATCTGTTTATTCCTTCATTTACTAAAACTTTTTTATGGGTACATGTGAAATGGTTAAATACTGCAGTTCTACTAGGAGGTTACTTTGAACTAATAGCTGAGGATAAGTAAAAAAGAGGAATTATGCTGAAAGGAATTTTGCATAAACTATACTATAGTTGTGAAATGCTGGTAAAAGAGTTACCTATTAGGTGTGCTATAGGGCAATATTACGTGGTTATTGGTGGTAATAGCTGGAGGTATACATAAATAGGCAAGTGAATTTAACTATGTTCTGGGTTTAAGGTTAAAAGATAACTATGAATTGATAGCTTTAATTATTTATAAAAGCAATCACCCTGTGAATGCATCTCACAGAGTGTGGGCATCCTATCACTGCCTTACAATTCAGTCTGAACCGGCATCTTTTATTGTTAGACATATCTATCTATCTATCTATCTATCTATCTATCTATCTATCTATCTATCTATCTATCTATCTATCTATCTTTACACCCTTTTTTAAATAGAAACATACCATATAATAAATGAAGATGCATTGTCTTTGCCCTTGCTAAGTCACAAACAGAAAATAATTGTAGTACTGAATCCTATCACTCCCCTCACTCCCATACACTCATACATCAATGCACAAGTGCAAACACATGCATACACGTAAATATACCAACACACAAACACACACACACACACACACACACACACACACACACACACACACACACACACACACACACGCACGCATGTATAGAACTTGGTTTATACGTTCTCTGTATTGGGGAAGGCTGTGACATTTCTCAAACCTCCATACTTGCCACCATGTCTGTGTTCTTGAGCAGTTACATAGTGAGGTTGTCAATCTGGTGAAAAAAAGATTGTTATCAGTACTGGAGTAACAGGTTCAAGCAATGGGTAATCCAATGTTGGCAGGTATGGGTACTTACCGTGCTTGAAGCAATGTGTAATCCAATGTAAACAGCAGTTCTAGGTGCTTACTGTGATTCAAGCAGTGGTTAATATAATCTAAACAGCAGTTCTGGGTGCTTACTGTGATTCAAGCAGTGGTTAATATAATCTAAACAGCAGTTCTGGGTGCTTACTGTGATTCAAGCAGTGGTTAATACAATCTAAACAGCAGTTCTAGGTGCTTACTGTGGTTCAAGCAGTGGTTAATACAATCTAAACAGCAGTTCTGGGTGCTTACTGTGGTTCAAGCAGTTGGTAATCCAATGTAAATACCAGTTCTGGGTGCTTATTGTGGTTCAAGTAATTGGTAATCCAATGTAAACAGCAGTTCTGGGTGCTTATTGTGGCTCAAATAGTGGGTAATTCAATGTAAATAGCAGTTCTGTGTACTTACTGTAATGTTTGAGCTCTGGTTAGAGCAGCCCAATAGTCCAACAACAATTCTTGAAATTCCCAGAATTATGAAAAAAAAAAGCAATGAAACCAAATGAGATCAGACAATGTTGTTATAATGTTTGTCCTTTATGTTCACCAATAAAGTTCATTTTTGTATGGGATAAAGCCACCCTAAACTCTGCCCATCATGGGGGGTGTGCACCCCCTCATATACCTTCTGCTTGTATGTACAAACTCGAAAATTACCATAATTCATAAAAAGGAATGCTTGGTGAAACAGCAGTCTTGGACATAGTATATGCAAGTCCCCATTTTCATAGATTCCATCTCATTATTCTATGACTCCTATTTATGAATCTCAGAATATAAAACTGTCCCCAGTTAAAATTTTGGTCTATATGATATTTAAGGCTTATACCACAGATATTATGATTAGTCATCATCTAAAAACTTTACCAGGCTTCCCACTGTCTCTCCAAATCTAGAATGAACAAAATTTATAAGAAGAAAAAACTATATTATAGCACAAGAGAGGGGAAATGAAGGAAAGGTTTGCCCTTTCAGCTAGAATTCTACTCAAATATTTAACATTATGGTTAGTGTCATCAAAAGGGAAAATGAAATGACAGAAATAAGGGGAGAGGCTGAAATTAGGGAGAGAAAAAACACATTTAATCATACCTTCATCTGCTGACAAGGCAGTTGGTTTCAAGGGAGACCTAACTTCTGCCAGGGAGTGAGAAAAGTGTGTGGAAGAAAGGCAGCATAATAATGACATAATAAAACAAACAATTCTCAGGAAACTAACCAAAGAGTCCCCATCATATGTCAGAAGGAGGAGGAAACAAATGAGATGCATATAAATTATTTAGTCTCCATATATTGTAAACCTGTTGGGCATGGACTAGTACTAAAGGACTGAAAATAAGGAAATAAGCCAATGAAAAATTAGAAAATACACCTTAAGCACTCTGGAGTCATTTCTAGTGCCTCCATACACCTTCATGTTTGAAAAGTACTAGACAATAAGGACAGGAGCAGTATATTATGACATAAACAATCAAACATACGAGGTGTACGTGGTCAACAAAATGGCTACATTGCCAGGTATGGTGGATGGTCCTGATATCAATAGTATATGTCCTAGCAGTTACTCCATTGAGAGCTGTAGGGTATATCATTTGATTTTACCAATGTAAATTCCAGAACAAAGAGTGTCAAACAACAAGTGTATATAGGATATCTCCTCTTAGACCAGCTACTCAGGATTATCTGTCAAGCTAGCCATATTACCCTAAAGTATCCAGATGTAGTTTTAATATCTTCACATAACTGACCCATCTTAAGATTAAAAATATTATTTTTTTTCCTCCTGTTCTACTAATATGTTAGCTATAGCTGCCTGTTTGGTCTATTCAATCCCATGGCTGCAGAGCAGTAGCTGTAGATATGAGAAAAAAAATGGCGTAGAGTTGAGAAGCAAGGCTGTCATCGAGCAGGATGTTATTCCTTCTAGAAGGTGCAGTTATTCTTCCATGCACAATTCTTTAAATCTGTTGTTTTTGCAACTTGTCAGAGCCAAGTACATGTCCTGTCAGCCGTATGCTGCATGCTATATATACATTTTCCACCATGTCAGCATGGTAGCTGCCCAGGTTGCTTTTCTTCCCACAGGTAGGCAAACCCATGTCAGCAATTCATCTCGCTCCCCCCATCACTACAACCTTCCCTAGCATTCAATTTGCTAATAAGTTCTGGCCTGTCTGGGTCATAGCCACGGCTTTCTTCCCCTGTCTTACATAGACAAATCCATAAGACATGATTTTGTTCTAGGTGAAAAAGAGTCAGCATTTTTTCAGAGAGCACAGTCTCCACTGAGACTAGGAAGACCAACATGCTGTGGGTTCTGTTCCTGTCTCAGAAGCATGGATCCATGTTCTAATACCGTCACCACATTGCTAACAAAGGGCATGCTGCACTGCAGAGATACCATCTTTTATATGCGATATTCAGCTTGAGTTGGTGTAGCTGAGGTGATTATTAAAGATCTCATGACACTTGTTGAAACAAAGTAGCGAATTTTACTAACAATTCAGTGTTTTATAAAATAATCAATATCTTACATGTCATGCAAGTCTTTCATTACATGGTCTCTCTGACTTATGTCAGTCCAGTTTCAAAATTAGGCATAGTCTTGAAACAGTAATGCAATGGATTGTTAATAACCTCCAACTGCTAATAGTTTTAGCTGTTTTATTGCTTCTTTCATTTTCCCTGTTTATTTTATATTGCTTGGACCTGCACTTAGCACAGTGGGGTTAACATGTGGAGTCCCTAGGTGAAGGCACATTCAGTTTTACTTTTTTTTAATATAACCAACTCACCCAAGTCTTGATAGTAAATAGTCTAGTTCTATTGTTCAGGTGTTGCAAGTTGTACATATTTATTTATTTATTTGACATTAGTTTACTGGGAAAATCTGTTTGGGTCATAAGAACCCACTTTCAGCAGAGGCCCGGAGAGAAAAGCTACAAAGTAGCAGACAATTATGTACACTCACTAAGCTGAATAAGGAGAAAGTTACTGTTAGCTGCCTGTCAGGTGCCAGGATCTGCCACATAGCACAAGCACTCAGGTCACTCCAGAACAAGTACAAATATGACTCTGTCATTGTCCATGTTGGTGTGAATGACCTGAGCCGTACCTCCCTGGACTACATGAAAAGAGACATGGAAAAGCTCCCTGATCACGTAGCCCGGGCCGGTATGACCCTGACTCTGAGTAGCATTCTTCCCTCACCAAGAATGATACCACACTACAAAGAAAAAATATCAGTTTCAACAATTGGCTAAGTTTCTGTTGTCATTCAAAGGGGATCCAGTGTCTGTCCACCTGAGATGACATGCTTGACAAGCCACGCTATTTTGCTAGCGACAGCTTGCACCTGTCACCCTTAGACTTTCGAATACTGGCCAAGGCTCTTGCCACCCCCATAGTGCCCTTTTTAGGCAAGGCTCAAAAGACAAACCCACCGCTGTAAATAGCACAAGTAATAAAAAACTAAGGGTAATGCTATTCAATGCCAGAAGTCTAAACCTTAAAATTCACGCACTCAAGCCACTTCTCAGTATGGAGAAAATCGATATATGTACAGCAACAGAAACTTGGTTTAAGGCTCCAGAAAGCACCCCAGCACTACCAGGCTACAACTCATACCATATATTTTGGCCACAGAACCCAGACCAAAACACAAAAAGTGGGGGCGTATCCATATTCATCAAGGATACTCACACCTCCAGGTTAGTGGCACAGCACAATGCTTCAGAGATCATTCACGTGCAACTAACAATGGGCAAAACTGCAATCAAACTGTAGCTTGCTACAGATCACCCACCATGTCCCAGGACCCCAATTCCACATTTCTGGAAACACTGGGAAACATAAAGGTCCTACCAAACACCCTAATATTGGGTGATTTCAATTACCCAAACATTAACTGGGAGAACTACTCAAGTACTAACTCCCTTGCCCAACATTTCCTAGAATTTATAAACTCAAATGCCCTGGATCAACTGGTCAACACTCCCACCAGAGGTGACAACATATTGAACTTGATCATCACCAACATGGGTGACCGGTGTTCCACACCAGAGGTCAACCCCTCGCTGGTTAGATCTGACCATAAACAAATCACTTTGGATATCCACATTCTGCACCCACCCCCGGACAAGGAAATCACCATGAAAAACTTTTCAAAAGCAAACTTCATGTTACTTAAGACCGAGGTGGAAAGTTTCAAAGCCCCCATGCTAAAGGATAACTCTGTCTAAGCTGCAAAATCCTTTACTAATGCATTCTATAGGCACCTACAAGAATGCATGGATTGTGCCATCCCAAACAAAACCAAGACTCAGTCCTCCAAGAAAAGGAAACCAGTCTGGTGGACTCCTACCATACACAAGCTATAGAATAGAAGGAGGAAACTAGTACAGAAAAAAGTAAAATCCCAAGAAGGGAAGACATCCCTGATCAGTATCAGCAAGAAACTACAATCCCTCATAAAATCATCCAAGGCGAGCTTCGACAGCAAAATTGCCAAGGACTCCAAAGATAACCTCAGGGCATTCTTTAGCTATGTCAAGAATCTAAGTGGCAATGCCACCCAACACTACAACCTGTGAGAGATGCACTTATCTAGCCAAACTGGAGATAAAGCTCTCTCCAATCAAGACTGAACTTGACAGTCAAGAGGAGAAGGTAAACACTTGCACCACACCACACTCATCACATAGTCTCACTAAATCTACACCACCAAAATCCACACATAGAAATACAAAAACATTCACGGAGGCTCTCAATAATAATCTGCTCAAGCAACAGAGACCTCCAAAGCAGAAATGCAAGCAACCTCCACCCCCCAACACAACCTAAATGACACATAGCCCGCAGACTCAGTGTGCTACTCAACCAAAGCCAATAAGGCAAAACAACGTACCCAGCACACTAGTCATAAGCGACTCTATAGTCAGGCACACTGATGTCCCACTCACCAGGCTAAACAAGGAGAAGGTTACTGTCAGCTGCCTGTCAGGTGCCAGGATCCGCCACATAACCCACGCACTCAGGTCACTCCACAACAAGTACAAATATGACTCTGTCATTGTCCATGTTGGTGTGAACGACCTGAGACGTACCTCCCTGGACTACATGAAAAGAGACATGGAAGAGCTCTCCAATCTTGTAGCCCAGGCAGGTATGACCCTAGCCCTGAGTAGCATTCTACCATCACCCAGAATGATGCCGCAGTACAAGGACAAAATGATTGACTTCAACAATTGGCTAAGTTTCTGGTGCCATTCTAAAGGGATCCAGTATCTGTCTGCCTGGGATGACATGGTCGACAGACCACGATGCTTTGCCAGAGATGGCCTGCACCTGTCACCCCTGGGATTCTGGATACTGGCTAAGGTTCTTGCTGCCTCTATAGTACCTTTTTTAGGCAAGGTTCAAATGACAAATTCACCACCATAACAGGAACAGGCAAGCAAAAACTGAGGGTGATGCTACTCAATGCCAGAAGTCTAAATCTCAAAATGCACTCACTCGAGGCACTCCTTAAAATGGAGAACATTGATATCTGTGCAGTGACTGAGACCTGGTGCAAGGCTACAGAGAGCACTCCTGCACTACCAGGCATTAACTCATACCACACTTTTCGGCCATGTAACCTGGACCGGAATACCAAAGGCGGAGGTGTATCCTTATTCATTAAGGATATCCACACTTCCAGGCTAGTTGCTCAGCATAATGCAGCCGAGGTTATCCAAATGCAACTAACTCTGTGCAAAACTGCAATCCAAATTGTAGCTTGCTACAGATCACCCACCATGCCCCAGGATTCCCACTCCTCTTTTCTTGATGTACTGAAAAATATTAGGGTTCAACCAAACACCCTAATAATGGGCGATTTCAACTACCCCACCATTATCTGGGAAAACTACTCATGTACCAATTAATTTGCTCAATGCTTTCTGGAATTCAAAAACTCCAATGCCCTGGATCAACTTATCCACACCTCCACCAGGGGCAACAATATCCTAGATATAGTCATTACCAATATGAGTGACTGGTGTTCCACACCTGAAGTCAATGCCTCATTGGTCCGATCTGATCATAAGCTAATTACCCTAGATATCCACATCCTGCCTCCACCCCCCATTAAGGAAACCATAATAAAAAATTTCTCCAAAGCCAACTTCATGCTTCTTAAGACAGAATTGGTGAACTTCATGAGACCCATGCAGATGGACAATAGAGTTACGACTACTAAATCCTACACAATTGCACTTTATAAGCACTTACATGAGTGCATGGATCGTGCTATCCCAACAGAACCAAGATGCTATCCTCGGAAAAAAGGAAGCCAATCTGGTGGTCCCCTGCCATAAACAAACTGTACAACAGAAGGAAGAAACTCTTGCAAAAGAGAGTAAAATCTCACAAGTGGAGGAGCTCCCTGGTCAGCCTCAGTAAGAAGCTGTGATCCCTGATAAAATCCTCCAAAGCTAGTTACGAAAACAAAATCATCACTGATTTTAAAGACAACCACAAAGCATTCTATAGCTATGTCAAGAATCTGAATGGCAACACTCAGATCTGCTCTGAGTTACAGCACAATGGCACTAAATATACAGACCCAACTGATATTGCCAACATCCTGGCAGATAGGTTCAGTGCTAACTTTACCCCCCTCTCACCCCCTAAAGAGCCCATCTCTATACCGGAAGAATGCAAAGTTCCTGTAATCATGGCTGCACAGGTAAAAACCACACTCTCCAAAGCCAAGAACACAGCATCCATGGGACCAGACAACATCCCAGGCTGCGTTCTACATGAACTACAGAACGAACCGGCACCCCACCTAAGAACCATGTTCAATCATAGCCTCACCTCAGGCTTTGTGCCTGCTGAATGGTGCACAGCAATGGTTATCCCACTCCACAAGGGGGGAGCCACCACAGACCCCGGGAACTACTGCCCCATTAGCCTGATGAGCCTGGTCTGCAAGGCCATGGAATGTATCATCATGGAACTTATAAACAAAGACATTGGTAATCTCCAAACTCTGGATCCCACCCAGTTTGGGTTTGTAAAAGGCAGATCATGTCTCCTAAACCTGACAGACTTCTTTGAAGCAGTCACCAAAGCCATAGACAAGGATAAGGTGGTTCACACAGCCTATCTAGATCTTGCCAAGGCTTTTGACACCATCCCCCACTCTGGAATTATAGATAAACTCACTAAACTAGGTATAAATCCCTATGTCACAAGATGGGTTGCCAACTGGCTCACTGACAGAACCCACACTGTGAAAGTAGCAGACTCCAAATCCGACTTCAGACCAGTGACAAGTGGAGTACCACGGGGTTCAGTCCTGGGTCCTCTCCTGTTTGGTATCTACTTCTCTGAAGTACAGGCTAACACAGAAGGTCTTTGGCTAATGAAGTTCACAGATGACTGCAAACTAGGCGCCATAATCAAAACGATGTGGACATCCTACAAAAGGGCCTCACTGAGACAGATGCCTGGTGTCAAAGCCATGGCCTCAAGCTCAATGCCAAAAAGTACATTGTCATCCCCTTTGGTAAACACTCTGTACCCATGAACTACAACATACGTGGTAGTATACTTAACACCGAAAGTATGATAGGAGACCTTGGGACACAGGTATACAGTAGTCTCTCCTTTGATAATCACATCGCCACAGTAGTCAGGAAATCCTTCTACGTGGCACACCTCATCACAAAAGGTTTCTCATCCAGAAAAAAAGAGGTCATTGTTCCCCTCTACTCATCACTCATTAGACCCATTATAGAGTAGAACGCCCCTTTTGGTATGTACCTCACAAGACATCTCCAACAACTGGAAAGGCCACAGAAATACCTCACAAAGAGGATTACCGGCCTCAAACAGATGCCCTACGCTGACCGTCTCAACAAACTCCAGCTTTACTCCATCACATATCGCCTACTCAGAAGTGATCTCTTCCTAACATACAAAGCTATGTCAAACCCAGAGCTGTTGGACATGCTCCACTTAAAGAAATCCCAATCCCTCCGAGCTACATGCTCTAGGGACCTAAACCTTGTCACCACAATAAACAGAACATGCCGGAGCAATAGATTCCTGTCCCAGAGACTTCCCATACTCTGGAATAAACTACCTATCTATATCAACCAAAGCTCCTCATTAGCACTCTTCAAGAAAAATCTTGATGACTGGATGGGAAATAGGAAATTCACCCTGGGGATCACCTCTGTGGCTCTGCTCGACAGTGGCACATGAAAATAATTTTCTTGGGTGGCAAAAGCCAGGGTACCTTTTTGGCTGGGCTTGTGTAGGCCCCAGGGCCGATAGCCTAGTACCTACCTATGAACCTATGAACCTATGAATGCTCAGATCTGCTTGGAGTTAGTGCAGAATGGCACAAAATACACTGAACCAACTGATATTGCCAACATCCTGGCAGACAGGTTCAGTGCAAACTTCACCCCCCTCTCACCCCCAAAAGGGCCCATAACCATACCAGAAGAATGTAGAGCCCCTGAAATCACAGACACTCAGGTTAAAACAGCCCTCTCCAAAGCCAAAACCACAGCATCAATGGGAATGGACGGTGTCCCAGGCTGCATCTTACATGAGCTCAAAGACAAACTAAGCCCTCACCAAAACACACTGTTCAAACTCAGCCTCTCCACAGGCTACGTACCTATAGAGTGACACACAGCAATGGTTATTCCGCTCCACAAAGGTGAAGCCACAACAGACCCTGGGAACTATTGCCCTATAAGCCTGACTAGCTTGGTTTGCAAGGCTATGGAGCGCATCATCATGGAACTCATTAACAGAGACATTGGGAACCTCCAAACACTGGACCCTACCCAGTTCGGCTTTGTTAAGGGCAGATCATGCCTTCTAAACCTGGTGGACTTCTTTGAGACAGTTACCAAGGCTATAGATGAGGGAAAGGTGGTACACACAGCCTACCTAGACCTCGCAAAGGCCTTCAACACCATTCCCCATCCTGGTATTATAGACAAGCTCACCAGACTGAACATAAACCCCTACATCACAAGATGGGTTGCCAACTGGCTCATGGACAGAACCCAAATGGTGAGAGATGCAGGAGCTAGGTCCAACTCTAAACCGGTTACAAGTGGCATTCCCCAGGGCTCAGTCCTAGGACCCCTCCTGTTCAGCATATACTTCTTAGAGGTACAGGCAAGCACAGGAGGACTATGGCTGACCAAGTTCACAGACAACTGCAAACTGGGGGCTATAATTGTCTCTCTGGCTGACACAGACATCCTCCAAAAGGGTCTCACTGAGACAGATACCTGGTGTCAAAATCATGGCCTCAAGCTAAATGCCAAAAAAGTGTATAATCATCCCCTTTGGAAAAAACAAAGTACCCACAAACTACCACATAGGTGGAAGTCCCCTAAATACAGAAAACATAATAAGGGATCTGGGGGCCCAAGTAGATAGTAATCTCTCCTTTGATAATCATATTGCCAAGGTGATTAGAAAATCCTTCTATGTGGCCCACCTAATCACAAAAGGGTTCGCATCCAGATCAAAAGAGGTCATTGTGCCCCTCTACTCATCACTCATCAGACCCATCATAGAGTACAATGCCCCATTTGGGATGTACCTTACAAGACACCTGCAACAGCTGGAAAGACCACAGAAGTACTTCACCAACAGGATCACTGGCCTCAAACAGATGCCCTATGCAGCTGGACTGAAGAAACTCCAGCTGTTCTCGGTTTCATACCGCCTACTCAAAAGTGATCTTTGCCTGACATACAAGGCCATGTCCAACCCAGAATTGATGGACATGCTCCACCTAAAGAAAATCTTATCCCCTCGAGCCACATGCACTAGGGATCTAAACCTCACCACAACAATAAATAGGACATGCTGGAGGGATAGATTCCTGTCCCAGAGACTTCCCATGCTTTGGAACAAGATTCCAATCTACATTAGGCAGAGGTCCTCGCTAACACTCTTCAAGAGAAACCTTGACGAGTGGATGGGAAACAGAAAGTTTACCCCGGGTATCACTTCAGTGGCTCTGCTGGACAGAGGCACAGGGAACTAATCTAAGGGGGTGGCGAAAGCCAACATATTCTGGCTAGGCTTATAAATGCCTTTGGGTAGATAGCCTAGTACCTACCTATGAACCTATGAACCTATATATATATATATATATATATACATATATATATATAAATATATATATATATTATATATATATATATATATATATATATATATATATATATATATATATATATATATATATATATTACTATAATTTTTGTTTTATACAGTAGGTAGGTAGTTTAACTTCATATGTAGAAACATACATCCAAAGAATTTTAAGTTTGTATACAGAACAATAAAATCAAAACATCCAGGAGCAGACATAAAATAAATTATTTTCTTCAGATAGATATTTTACATTCTTACATAGGGTGATGCATGTTATTCTTTAGTTATTCCTTGTAATTTGAAACAGAGATATATCGTTGAGTTGCCATTACATTGTAATAAAGAGAGAAGCATAGTGGAGAGATGAAGGAAGACTAAAGGGATGAGATTAGTTGAAAGGTCAGCAGTATTAATACAGGTTTTGATAGTTGTGTCAGTCAGGGAGTAGAAATGCAAAAGATGTGTTGGCTAGAAATAGAACAGCCAGGGGTAGCAAGAAAGGTAAAGTTAGCTAGGAGTTGAGCATGACCATAGCCATGTATTATTTAGATATTGTTTTAGGGAGGATTTGAAGGCTTCTAGGTTAGGAATTGCCCTTGGTGGCACAGTGGTGCAGCAGTTAGCATTGTCACTTCACAACAAAAGGTTTTCTGGTTTGATTCTTGGCTGGGGTTCATTCTGTGTGGAGCCTGCACGTCCTCCCTGTATTTGTGTGGGTTTCTTGCAGGTGCTTACTGGTTTCCTCCAACATTCTAAAGACATGCATTTGAAGTGTTTCTACCTGGGCATCCACTGAAAACGGGCTCTGTCCCAGTTGGACTTTCCAGGTAAACAAATGTTAAATAAATAAATTGTGGTTGGGGGAGATATTTCCAGCCTTTAGCTACAGAGTGAGAATATAGGCTTTGTCCTGGTAATTTTGAGGGATTGAAAATTGCTAGGAGTTGTTTGCCTTCAGAGCTTAGGAGTTCTGTTTGGGGTGTAAGGATTTACTATACAACTCAGGTCTGGACATGCTAAGGGTCTGTATATGATGTTGTGTAAGGTTAAGAGCTGGACATAAAGTAGTTGGTTAGGGAGTTCAACCCATTGCAGCATATGTAATGCTCTACAATGATGTGTGTTGGTCTTTGAGTTAGTGGCAAACATGGCCACTTTGGTGTAACAACATTCTATTCTGGATTTGATAGTGGACTTTAGGTTTGTGAGAACTGTGGCACCATATAGTAGGGAGGGTAGAAAGAAGGTTTTGGTGAGAGTGACTCTGGTAAATGTGTTCAGGAAGTGTTTCTTCCTACAAAAGATGCCTAGTTTCTCATGGGTTTACTTAATGTTGTGCTGGATGTGGAGATCGACCTGAGTGATTGCCAGTAATGACTCCTAGCAATTTAGTGTGGGGGACTATTTCAATAACAGTGTTGTCTGCAGAATGGATTTTAAACTGGTCTTTGTCAAGAGAGTGATTTTTTGGCATAAAGAGAAGGAGTTTTTTTTTTTTTTTTTTTTAGGATTAAGGAAGAGCTGACAGTTAGTGAGCCAGGTTTCAATGGAGGTAAAAGTTTGTTGTGTGATGGGGTGTAGCTGAGGAAGTGTAGGAGAGGTACAGATGACAGCAGAGTCATCTGTGTATTGTATGAGAGTTCCTAGGGATGAGAAAGTATACAGGTTGTTTGTAAAAATGTTAAAGAGTAAGGGGCCAAGGATGGAACCCTGGGGGACTCCTATGCAGGTGTGAAGAAAAGGAGAGATTGTATTTATTCATTTTACTGCTTCTTTTTTCGATTGTTTAAGTAGATATGAAACCAATGTATGGAGGGAGGTGTAAGTCCTAGGTTGGAGAGCCTAACCAGGGATAAGGCGTGTGAGACAGTGTTGAAGGCTTTTTGTAAGTCAAGAAATAATGCTAATACAAAGTTACCTGTGTCAATGGCCCTATTGACAGTGTCAGTGAAGGATAGGAGGGCTGTGGAAGTGCTGTGACCTAGACTGAACACATGTCGGGTATAGGTAAGTAGTTTGCTATGTAGTAAGTATTGCATACGTTGTTGGTAAGTGTATTTTACCAATATTTTGGAGATGGGAGATAAAATGGCCGGAAGTTAGCTGGCTCAGTAGAACTTCCCCCTTTGTGGATAGGAATAATATGTGACATTTTCCAGATGCTGGAAACTTCAGATTTAGAGATAGATTTGTTGATAAAAATACTAATGAGGTATGCAATGGAGTCAGGTAGGAGATTATCAGCCGAGGTAGAGCAAGGTTTAAGTTTTTGCAGCATTTTTTTATGAAACTTGTAGGGATCAGTTGAAGAGAGAACTTGGCTGGGTTTTTAGAAAGAAAATTAGGGTGGTTATCATGGTGAGGGTCAGGGAGTGAAGATGAGGCAGGATTGATGGTAGTTGTGGAACAAGAGGATCTGGAGCTAGGGTTGGGGGAATCTGAGAACAGGGAAGCTATGGATTGTCTAAAGTGAATGTTGAAATCATTAGCTATTTGTAAAGGTGGCACAGTGTTCTTTTTTGGTCCTGGAGTTAAGTAGGGATGAGATGGAGGACCAGAACATTCTACGGTTAGTTTTATGCTTATGTTGTATGTGGTTGTAGTATAACTGTTTCCCTTTGTTAGTTGCTTCTATACTTGGTTGCGGAGTTATCTGTATAGCAGTAGATTTTCCTCATTTTTGTTTTGCTTCCAGTGATCCCCGGCTATGCCAGTTTTTTCATGAGATTTTTACACGCTTTAGTTAACCAAGGAACAGGATTGTTTTTGATTTTTTTTGTGAGCATTGGAGCAAGGGTATTAAGTATACTTAGAAACAAAGTGTTGAAATACTGAACTACCGTGCCTAGAGGGAGAAGTCTCATGATTGACCAGTTTATATTCTTTAATAGTTCATTGAACTTATCTTGAGAAAAATTAGTTAGATTGCAGATGCTTTTCAGAATGTGTTTTTAGGTAGGTGAGTGGTGGTTCTAAGGCAATATGTGGGTAGGTGATCACTTACCATATTGGGAAGTGTACCTGTAGTAAAAAAATTAGTAGGATGGGATACAAGAATCCAGTCTAGAGTAGATTTTTGGGTATAGTCTTTACTATATCGAGTAGGACAGTTGATGATTTGAGTAAAACCATAGAGGTTAATATTGTTTGTTGGATTTTGGGAAGAGGGTATTTGCTAGTCGATGTTCAAACCACCTAAAATTATTGCCTCTTGGTTAATTGTTTGTGAGCTCCAAGAAAGTATGTCTTCGAGTATTGGTATATTTTGTCCTGAAGAATGTATAGTACTATGACACAGATATGTTTGGTCCTATTAAGATTTAAAAATGATATAAGTATCTCAGGGTTTGTGAAAGTGGGGATGCTGTTAGTAAAAGGTATGCTATTAAAGGTGTTAGGGTAAAGTAGGGCTAGTCCTCAACCTTTCTTGTGGGTTTTATCAAGTCATGATGTGCTAAATTTCAGGAGTATGATTTCTGAGTCTTGTATTTATTATTTATTGTTTTATTTGACATTTGTTTGCCAGAATAGTCCTTCTGGGTTGCAGAACCTATAATCAGAGGAGGCTCAGGGAGAAAAACTGCCCATATAGACATATCAGAAACTTCATAAACAGATTTAAGTTTTTACAGCATACAGTTAATTTAAATATACAACATATAACACAGTCAGAAACATCTTTACATATATAACGGTCAAAAACATATCTACAATGTACAGCTACACAGTACCTTAAAAAACATACACGTGGTTGACATGATAGTTTTTAGTGCAATAGTTTTTATTGAAAGATATGAGCAGTAATCAGGAACATGTAAATTGGGGCATGTAAACATGGCACTCAGCTAAAATATAATGACATTTGTGAGAGTTGGAGATTCAGAAATTAAGTTTCATGTTTTACCTAGGAATTTAGATGTGTTTCCATTAAGGCTTCTAAATCTGGTGTGTATTGGTCGATCCAGGCATGGAAGAGGGCTATTTTGTTATGTAGGCCTCTAAGGTTTAATGTCATTATATTGTGGTCTTTAGGGCAAGTTCTAGGGTATAGGATAGGGTGAGGACCAAGATTTTGAGTGGATGTCTCCACATTGTTATACTTTGGATATAAGTAAGGAGTATAGTGTAGTATATTTTTTATGGCAACAGTTGTAAGTGGTTTAAGGTGTGGTTTTGTATATGGTGTGGTAAGGATGTAAGCATGCAGAGCTGAGCACCTAGCACCATTAAAGCAGCTTGTAGCAGCCGATAACTGTCCTACATTGTTGAATTTAGCCCAGTGCTATTATGCATAATGTCAACACTGCTGTTATGCAAGGTTCTTGAGCTGTGCTTGTTATAGTCACATTTAAACCCAAGTTACACATTCACATAAATAGACATTCATAAGTAACTACACTATCCACCCCTTAATTGATATCTTTCTCAATAAACTGTAAATCTCTATTTTATTTAAGCTCTGCAACTTTATGTCAATCAAATAAAGTATTATTTCATAATGGACAAAATGGAAGCTCATTTTACTTTTCTGGTCTTTGTTGCTGGTTTCATAGAATTAGATACTCTAAAGCAGTGTTTTAACTGCCTTATACTCACAGGTAATGAACTCTTATTAAATACAAGTAGCTCTGTTTGTGAGAGGAGCAAGCATTTAAGAGATATGGAGACCTCAAACTCAAACACGCACAAAATACTACAAATTGTTAGCAATGCACTGACATACCACATGCTGTTCACCCGACCATTACATGTAATATAATATAATGTCATATGCTGATGCTAAAAATAAATTTTTACCAAAGCCATCTAGACACATAAGGATTAAGTGTCAGCAAAGGTCTGAATTAAACATTTCATCACATGATATTGAGAAGTTATGTACCTACCATAACGTTCCATGTTAGTTGTCTTCTCTCACCTTCTTTCTTGCTGGATGGGTTCGGAGCCGATCCTCGGCTCCGACTCGGCCACTTACTAAAGCTCGAGAGCTAATTTTACTGGCTCGAGGCAACCCTATATCCCATGATGCAAGGCGATAACTACCCAGATCTCCTTTGGTAGCTACGGAAAAATTACGCAATGTATTCCTCCAACTGGAGAGGAGGAGGAAGAGGTAATAATCCCCCGAAAAGGACCAACCTGATCTAGTGACACTAGTAAGCTAATTAGCTGGAAAAAAAAAATGGATCAGGACTCTTCAAGGAAGAGGAACAATCTTCTCGGTCTGACCAGCCTAGGGGGATGGTGGGAGGGACGCAAGAAAGAAGGCGAGAGAAGACAACTAACATGGAACGTTATGGTAGGTACATAACTTCTCAATGTTAAGTTGTCAATCTTGCCTTCATTCTTGCTGGATGGGACCGCGTCCCTAGCACCTTTATCCTGGGTGGCTCAATGGAACAGACTCTTGAGAACGGTGGAACCAAAATTTGCTCTGTTTCTGGAGGCCAAATCCAATTTGTAATGCGAAACAAAGGTATGAGGAGAGGCCCATGTGGCTGCTGCACAAATAGTGTCTATTGGAAGTCTAGCCTGAAAAGCTGTACATGTAGCTAGTGCTCTGGTTGAATGGGCTTTTGGCCTAGAAATCAACTCTTTACCTCTGAGTTGATAAATGCATGTAATCACAGAAGACAGCCACCTAGATAGCGTTACCTTGGATACCGGAAGGCCTTTCCTGTTCTCTGCATAGGATAAAAACAGTTGATCAGATTTCCTAAGTTATTTGGTTCTGTCCAGATAATATCTGAGTTGGCGGTGAACATCAAGATAATGTAGTTTTTGCTCCGCTCTATTAAAATAATTTGGAAAAAAAACTGGAAGATCAATAGATTGATTTAAGTTCGTCTGTGATGCCACTTTGGGTAAGAAAGACGGATTAGTCCTTAGAGAAACTCTGTCTTTGTGGAATATTAAGTAGGGAGGATGAATGCAGAGGGCATGAAGCTCAGATACTCTCCTGGCAGAAGTAATGGCGGCCAGAAAGAGTATCTTCCAAGAAAGAAATTTCAATGAACAGGTAGCCGCAGGTTCAAAGGAGAGAAGAATCAAGGATGTTAAGATTAAATTTAGATCCCACTGTGGTGGGGGGTCTCTAATCGGAGGTTTAAGTAAAAATATACCTCTAAGGAATGCCTTGCAAAGTTTATGTGACATGATGTTGTGGTCCAACAAGCCGATATGAAAATTTGAAATGGCTGCCAACTGAACTTTCACTGTGGAGGAAGAAGATCCTGAGTGAAAAATTTCGGCTAGGAAGTCCAAGACCAAATGAATCAGAGCAGTAAAGGGATCTATGTTCCTAGCTTTTTGCTCAGAAGGAGAAACATTGCCATTTACTAGTGTAAATCCTTCTGGTGGAAGATTTAAGGGAAGCTACTATGATATCCCGGACGGGATTAGAAATCATAGGAAGCCTGGCTAGGGACGGAAGTGGAGCAACCAAGCAGTGAGGTTGAGAGAAGGTATAGATTGGTGCAGCTGCCCCGACTGGTGGGTCAGAAGATCTGGAACTGGGTCCAGATGCCATGGCTGTACCAAAAGATAATGATGCAGGAATGGAAACCATATCTGTCGAGGCCAATAAGGGCAATGAGAATCATCTTGGCTCTCAAGGCGGTTGCTTTCTGAATTAGTTGTGGTATTAGAGGAATGGGAGGAAAGGCATAGAGAAGTCCCCGGGGCCAATCTTGGATTAGAGCGTCTCTGGGGGGATGGCCTGGAAGGGGGAAGAGGGAGAAGAAGTTGGGGCATTTGCTGTTTTGAGGCGTAGCAAAAAGATCGCAGCAAGGAAGGCCCCACTTCTGAAAAATCTCTTCCGTCACGGATTGTTTGAGAGACCACTCGTGAGGCATGAGAATAGCTCTGCTCAACCTGTCCGCTATGATGTTAGACTTCCCGGGGATATGCGTTGCTACCAGAAACCGCTGAGAAGAGATTGCCCACTGCCAAAGTCTGAGTGCCTCTCGACACAGGGGATAGGACTTGGTTCCGCCCTGCTTGTTGATATACCACACTACGGACATATTGTCCGTTTGGACTGCAATCGTCCCCAGGGGAAGAGAGTCGTGGAGGGCTTGCAACGTTAAAAGCACTGCTCTCATCTCCAGGACATTTATATGCAGGTGGCATTCGAAAGGTTGCCAAGTGCCATGGACCATCCTGCCCTGATAATGCCCCCTCCACCCGATCAGGGAGGCGTCCGATGTAACTGTGGCTACCGGGGCGGGAGGAACAAAGGGTCTGCCCTGATGGACTTGAGGGGACAATATCCACCAGGTCAGATGCCTTTTGCAGATTGGAGTTATCATGATCCTGTGACGCATTGGAAGTCGTTGAAAGGACCATTGGGTGAACAGCATCCACTGTAGGAGACGCATGTAAAAACGGGCAAGGGGAAGAAGTGTTATGGCGGCCGCCATAAGACCTAATACTTTCAGGGCAAACCTGGCCTGAATTTTGTCGCTGTGGAGAATGACATGGATGTGGTTTTGAATATCCAAGATCCTTTGGTCTGTTAACTTTGCTGAAAGTTGTACGGTGTCCAAATTGGCGCCTATAAAGGTAACAGATTGACAAGGTGACAAGGCAGATTTTTCGAAATTTATAGAGATCCCTAGCCATCTGCAAATGTGAATGGTGTAATCTCTGGCTTGGAGAAGTTGATGCCTGGTGGTGGCAGTGAGGAGCCAGTCATCTAGATATGGAAACACCTGGAATCCTTGACGTCTCAGGTGAGCCGTAACCGCTGCCATACATTTGGTGAACACTCTGGGGGCTGTAGTGAATCCAAATGGCAGGGCTCTGAATTGGAAGTGACTGGACCCCAGCCGAATGCGGAGAAACCTTCTGGAGCGCCTGTGAATTTTGATGTGATAGTATGCATCCTGAAGGTCCACCGAGCACATCCAATTGTCCTTGCCCAGAAAGGGTAGAATGGACTGAAGCGTGACCATCCGGAACCTTGTTTTCTTTACAAACTTGTTTAGTTTGCTGAGATCTAATATTGGTCTCCAGTCCCCTGTCTTTTTTGGTACTAAAAAGAACCTTGAGTAGATTCCGGATCCTATTTGGTCTGCTTGGACTGGCTGGATGGCTCTTTTTGCTAGCAGTTTTGATATTTCTGGTACTGCTAGTTCCCTTAGACCGGGTGGAACATCTGGAAGGGTTCCCTTTTGCTGAATTGGGGTTTGGATAAAGGGAATTTTGTAACCCTCGGATATGATCGACTGTACCCATTTGTCTTGAGAAAGGGAAAGCCAGGCTTTTGGGTACAGCGATAATCTTCCCCCGACTGCCTCTGAAGGTTATCAATCGGGCAACACCTCAGGGATGCTGGAAGGGTTTTTCAGAGAGAGGCTCCCTGCTACCCTGATTCTGCGGACCCCCTCTGCCCCTAGGGCGGCGTCTGTTATTGTTACCCCCTCTGGGGGTAAACTGACCTCGTGCGTCAGGCGTGACTCCTTGAGATTTGCGGAACCACATTTTCCCTCCCTTCTGACCTTTTGGGTAAGGTCTTGAAGGCGTGGAGAAACGGACTCCTACGGTAGAAAGAGTCTTGCCATCTTGTTCGCATCTAGTCAAGGTGTCTTTCACTTGAGGTCCGAACAAGGTCGAACCATCAAAAGGAGAGTTTGTGAAGGACGCCTTGAAGGGGTCTGCAAAATTACAAAGCCGCATCCAGGAGTGACGCCTTAAAGCCACTCCTGTGCCTGCGGTCCTACTCACTCCATCAGCTGCATATGAAATGAGCCGCATGGAGGAGTTAACAATAGAGTTTAGGGTTCCTAGCTGTGAGTTAATCTTATCCTGGGACCCAGCAGCTGACGGATCCTGTAAAACTTCTCCCAACTCTTTAAGAACATCTCTTTGAAGGGGGGTGAAGTGACACAAGTAGTTCAGCGACCGCATGGCAAAGGTCGCTGAAGAAAATATCCGCTTGCCGTACCTATCCATAGTCCTGGGATCCTTGTTAGGAGGATGGACAGGTACTGAAGGATCAGCTAGTTCCTTCTTGGTGGCAGCAGCCACCACCATGGCAACAACCGGGACACCTTTTGTCAAAAATTGTCTATCAGGAGGGGCCGTGATGAATTTAGAAGGCCTCCGAGGAGTGGGTTCCACCGAATCCAGGGCCATCCATGCCTTGCGAGCCACCACGTCCATAAAAAGGTCGAAAGGCGGAGACACCCAGGAGGTGGAGGGTCGAGAACCGAACGCCTCCAGGTATACCGACTCGTCCTCGGAAGGATTAAGGGAAGGCCAGTTCCCCCTCTGCTTAAGGAGTTCAAGGATGTCTGAGAAAGAGACATCCTCAGAGGGGGACCTCGGGGATCCCTCCGACTCATCCAAGTCGGTATCGGATGTAATAGACTCAGGGGAGTCTAGATGTTTCCTCTTACATGTCCTCTTACACGGAGGCTCACCTGACGGGTCAGGAGAAGCCTCGGAAGAGGAAGATATTCCCAGTGGGGAAACCTGAGGCGTTGGATCTCTGGGTCCGGGAGCAAGAGAGTGGGAAGAGACATCAGCAGGTACTGTAGTGGGAGGAGCTGATGGAACTGACCGTTGACTACGCCGTGGGGCTAGTACACTCCTCATCACCTCGAAGGCTCCCCCATCAGAGAGGCCAGAAGGCACCCGCTCCGAAGAGATAGGAACCCCAGGCCGCACCAACAGGGACGGCTCCGAGGCTGATGTCGGGGCTGAGCTCACCAGCGCCGAAGCTCCGAGAGGGAGAATGGGGTTAGACAAGTGTCCGATGCCACTCGCCCCCTCGGAGCCGATGAGAGAGACCAGACGCCCGGATCCCTCCAATGACGGCATCAAGGAGGAGATCGGAGCAGAGGATGACAGAGCCGAAGGGGGAGGTGTCGGCTCCGAAGCCACAACAGTCACGGCTCCGAGGAGCTCTGGCTCCGAGCTCTGAAGGAGAGGTGAAGGAGGAATGTTAGGTGGATGTGTAATAGCTACCGTCTGATGAGACGGGCTATGGAGCATTTGGGCCAATGCCTGAGACTTTAATAGCCTACTCACCACTCTCTCAAGGTCATGGTCAGACAGCCTGGACGACCGAGAAGACCGGCTCCGATGGCTCCGCTCCAAGAGCAAGGGTGATCTCAGAGCCGAATGTATAGACTCCAACGGAGGGGATCGTGATCTCTTTCTGGAGGTGGGAGGAGCCAAAGGAGCCAAGGATACGTCGGCTCCAGTCAGAGCCGACAGTGAGTGTATAGATTTAGCGGTATCGGCGCCAGGTGGAGCCGATACTGAAAGCTGTGACACAGAAGAATCGGCTCTGGCCGGAGCTGATCTCGTCACAGAAGGCGAACCAGTAGCCGATGGCTTAGGGCTTGGAGCTGAAGGCTTTACTGTTTTAGAGGGCTTCCCCGGAGCAGACTTAGTCGGGGAGCTCTCAGGCTTTAATAAGCCCCTTAGTATTAGTTTATTTCTACGCTCCTGCAGGACTCTTGAGCTGAAGGCGTGGCAGACAGAACAAGAGTCCTGCAGGTGCAGAGGTCCCAGGCAGTAAACACAAGAAGTGTGACCGTCTGTCAGAGACATTTTCTGACAGCACGAGTCACACTTCTTGAAGCCTGAAACCTTTGTGCCCTTCAACATAACTGTGTCGAGGGAGCACTAAGTACAAAAACACACACGCACACACACACACACACACACACACACACACACACACACACACACACACACACACACAGTAAACACCCAATCCAAATAAAAAATAAAACAGGGATACAAACACACCCAAACACCACACAGAATCCCTGACAAAATATTAGGAAAGGGGGAGGCTTATAGGCCTAACTTAGGGGAAGGGATAAATAACTGGAATAAAGGGAAACCACTAATGGGAGATAGGGTTAAAAATCTAAACGTTAGAGTTAAAACAATAACAGTAGTGGACTAAAACTAAAGGGATTGACTAAAAGTCTGAAATTCTGAAAAACTTACCAGGAGCCGGTAAAAATGCACCTCGCAAGCGAAAGCGGCAAACGAGATCTGGGTAGTTATCGCCTTGCATCATGGGATATAGGGTTGCCTCGAGCCGGTAAAATTAGCTCTCGAGCTTTAGTAAGTGGCCGAGTCGGAGCCAAGGATCGGCTCCGAACCCATCCAGCAAGAATGAAGGCGAGATTGACAACTTAACATCTTATCTTTAAAAAGGGTCACAGTGAGACAAAGAGCCTGAATTCCAGTACACCAGAACTATCCATAAACAAAAATGTTTTAGTGATTAGTGACCCCATAGTGAGACATATAGATTCCTCACTCTCACTAGGCTGAACAAGAACATGGTGACAGATATCAGGATTCCAGTTATCTCATGGTGCCTTAGGACCCTTGCACCAGATAAATATAACAACAACAACAACAAAAACATGTGTGGGGGTAAATAATTTTGGACAAAAACCCTGAGAGAAGTGCAGAGAGATATATCTGGCACTCTTTACGCATCCCAAACACAGGCAAATCCCTGACAATGAGCAGAATCCACTTTTTTCCATGAATGATGCCTAGGTACAAAAAATATGATTGCCTGAAACAATTGGCTAAATGATTGGTGCCATTCTAGCTGAATCTAGTATGTGTTAGCTACTTGGCAGTCCTACTTACTTTGACAGGATGGTTGCACTTCTCTTTCAAAGGCCTGCTGCCCCTATAGTTCCTCTTTTAGGGAATATTCAGTTAATGGGCTTCTGTGGCATCTCTGCTTTGGGAGCACTTCCTGGTTACATATTTAAATAAAGGAATGTAGCTGCTAAGTATCTCTATACCAGATAAGTGAATCTCTGTTTTGTGACAGTTAATTTTTCTGTTGTTACCACATAGGCCCCAGCAGTAAATACCACATAGGCCCCACCAGTAAATACATAGTTGCAGTAGGCATCTGACTTGTACTTTACAGATAGGGTTTCTAGTTTGAACTGGTTTGTAACACAACTACTTTTGTTTGGATTGCTCTT
Organism: Protopterus annectens; assembly: GCF_019279795.1. Taxonomy (NCBI): domain Eukaryota; kingdom Metazoa; phylum Chordata; order Ceratodontiformes; family Protopteridae; genus Protopterus; species Protopterus annectens. Next base: position 1,611,933,847 of record NC_056726.1, on the reverse strand, counting down.
GGTTTCTTAATTCTGTATTTCCCTGTGTGTTTTAGCTATTGTTGGCTACTGCGGCCTGTCTGCTTTGAAAGGACCTCCTGATTACATCTTTCAACAAAGGAATCTAGCTGCTGAGTGTTTCTATACCAGATAAGTGAATCTCTTGCTGCTTCTTACTGTGGTTTCCCAAGACATTCCTCCCTTTTCTGTTGTGGTTTTAAAATCCAGTGTCTCTATTTCAACCCCTTATGGTAATCTGACTTTCAACGCCCACCACCCTCATTCAGTGCTATTGTCAGTTGCATAGACTATTTAAATACTTCTTCTGAGTGCCCACCCATTCAACTAGTAGTGCTCTTGCGAAACCTTCTTCTTCTTCTTCTATCTTTCGGCTGTTCCTGTTAGGGGTCACCACAGTGGATCATCTGTTTCCATTTCTTCCTGTCCTCTGCATCTTGCTCTGTCACACCAACCACCTGCATGTCCTCTATAAACAACATTCATAAACTTTATCTTAGGCCTTCCTCTTTTCCTCTTACCTGGCAGCTCCATCCTTAGCATCCTTTTCCAATATACCCAGCATCCCTCCTCAGCACATGTCCAACCAATGCAATCTTGCCTCTCTGACTTTATCTCCAAACCATCCAACCTGAGCTCACCCTCTAATATACTGATTCCTAATCCTTTCCATCCTCATCACACCCAGTGCAAATCTTAACATCTTTAACCATGCCATGTCCAACATAGCTGGTCTCACTACCCTCTTGTAGACCTTCCATTTTACTCTTACTGGTACCCGTCTGTCACAAATCACTCCTGACACTCTTCTTCACCCATTCCACCCTGCCTATACTCTCTTCTTCACCTCTCTTCCACACTCACCATTGCTCAGAACTGCTGATCTCAAGTACTTAAACTCATCCACCTTGGCTAACTCTACTCCCTGCATCCTCACCATTCCTCTATACTCCCTGTCATTCGCACACATATACTCTGTCTTAGTCCTGCTGACTTCCCTTATTATAAATTCTCTCTGGTGCAATTTAAACTGTCTGGCATTGTTGTTGACTAGTAGTGCCTTATCCCACCATGTCAATGGTTTACCTTGTCTTAAATCACCTTATTGGAATTAGCAAGATAACTGTTTAAATTACTGGGATAGCATTGCATTTAGTACACTTTTTACATGTTTTTACTTTAAGAGAATTGAGTTTAATCACTTAGTGGCAGCAGGCAGTAGCCTGGTCTATCCCAGTTGGGAAACACATGGGAAGGGCTGTGAGTGTAGTCATGTATTGCTGAGTTAACTTCCACAGAGCTCAGCAATGCTTGATGACCTCACCTGAGAAACCAAGGTGATTAACTATATCCAGAGACAGCCAGGCTGAGATAAGGAACTTTAACGTATTTTTGCACTTGCATTTACTAATATAAAAGATTGCTACAGTTTTACTGTATTTTCATAGTATTTAAGCTTCATCCAGATGAGAAATTTCACATGAGACTAAGCAGTTCTCTCTGTGCTACTTAGTTGTCAAGATATTTAGAGAAACATGATATTTATAACATTATAAATAAATATTATAAGAACAACAATTAATATTTGTTTACCTGCAATAGACAGAGGTCAAATGTTAATGCAGTTGTGTTTTCCACTGTGTAAGCTGCTTTAAGATGAAATATTTTAATACTTCGTTATATCATGTTTTTTGAATGATTAATGCAAATCTGAACTGCAGAAACACCTGGAGGCATCACCAGAGTGCAATGAGTTAAATTGCCTTGCAGAAGGGCTATCAAGCCAGGGACTTAACTGTTTGTTGTGTGTCTGCAATTCAGAGTTACTGTGCTTTTACATTAAGCATTTCCGAGGACATCCATCTTATGGCAGAAGGTGTTTGCCTAGTTTCTTAGAACTGGGAAACACTCCAAGGAGTTCAAAGTATAGCAATTTATTGGCCAGAGGGCATACGAGTTTGTTTTCACCTTTTTTTTTCTGTGGCTGTAAAATGTGTGTCTACAAAGAGCTGCTCATCGTACAGTGGTGGTTAGCAGTGCCCTGCATAGTAGCTAATGCTTAGACTATAAAGTTTATCTAAAGTTAGTATTTAGGACTTTATCCTGTAACACAGTAAGTCTTGAGCAAAGCTAAGCTTAGAGCATCTAGTTATTGTACTGAACAGCACCAATAACAGATCATAACAGTGGCTAACAGCTGCCTTAATGTCAGACGCCACACAGGTGACTCACTGTAAAACCAAGTCTATAAACCATAATGGACCAACCCTAATACATGCCTGGACAATATGGATATTCATTTTTCTAATGTCTCTGTGGCCAGCCTGCTAGACATGAGCATCCTGAGACAATATAGCAATTGCCTCATGCACTCTGAAAACCTTTTAATCCTTAAAGAAAATAAATCAGTATGTGAGAGATGTGCATATATAACTTCCTTGAAGGCTAACATTTTGCTTACTAACAAAGTTGTCAAGAAGACTCAATATCACACACACAAACACACGCACACACACACACACACACACACACACACACACACACACACACACACACACACACACACACACACACACACACACACACACACATAACACTCATCACACACATAGAACTTCATATGCTGAGGCACTTTAAAAAAAGATTCTCAAACCTCAAACCTCAAAGGCCTCTTAAATATCTACCAACAACACTATCCTCACCAGTCACTAACATGCATACTAAAAGCAACACCAAAAACCACACATAAGACTATATCCAATGGTCTACGATGATCAAAGCCCATAAGGCAAGCAAACACTTTACCTAATACTGATTTGACTGTGAAAATGAAGTAGAGGTAAGGCTCCAGGTCTCTTCAAAAAATGTTATTATCAGGTTACACAAGCGCTTTCACCATCTGGCTTCTTCAGGTGTATCCAACAACTAAGAATATACCTGCATATATACAGCTTATCACATGGTTACCTACTAGTGTTCTTAAAGAGATAAATACTATAAAGCCATAAAATTATATAATATATATATATATATATATATATATATATATATATATATATATATATATATATATATAACCACTTATCACTTACATATAAAAAGCTTTTAAAACATAAAACATAAACATAAAACATAAAACCAAAATAATGTTGGTTTCAGAGTGACAGATAGATGCTTTGAGAATGTGAGGGGGGGTGATGTTAAGGTAAGAACTGAAAATCTGGAGACAAAATGGACAGTGAAATTAAGAGCAACTAATGGCCATGGTCTGAATGACTATATACCAATAAAACCAGTTTTGAAAATAGGGCATTACGTAGGTAATTTAAATAGTTGTTAGGATTTTATATATATGTTTTTATGTTTTATTTTTATGTTTTAAAAACGTTTTATATGTAAGTGATAAGTGGTTATATATATGTTATATAATTTTATGGCTTTATAGTATTTATCTCACTAGTAGGTACAGTAGTAGGTAACCATGTGATAAGCTGCATATATGCAGGTATATTCTTAGTTGTTGGCTACACCTGAAGAAGCCAGATGGTGAAAGCGCTTGTGTAACCTGATAATAAAATTTTTTGAAGAGACCTGGAGCCTTACCTCTACTTCATTTTCACAGTCAAATTGGTTTATCGTTTGTTCTGAAGTACCTGGTTGCTGTTGTGGTTGTTTTTGTTAAGGACATTACCTAATACTGTAGTCATAGCAGATTCTATTGTATCATACACAGATGTCCTTCTCACCTGGCTTGACAAGGAAAAAGTAACAGTTGCCTATCTGGGGCTAGGATTCATGATACCATGCATGCACCCAAGTCACCGTACCACAGGCACCAATATGATTCTGGCATAGTCCATGTAGGTGTAAATTATATGAAAAGGTGCATTATGGATCTCTCTGAGTATGTGCCACAGACAGATATGTGCCGTGTGTTGAGCAGCACTCTGCCTTCAACTAGAATGATGCCTCAGTATGAACAGAAAATTATTGATTTAATAATCGGCTTAGTTTCTGGTGTCAGTCCTGGGGGATCCAATACTTATCATTATTGGATGACATGATTAACAGATCATGCTGCTTTATCTCAGATGGTCTGCACCTGTTCCCCACAGACTTTCAGATATTGGCTACAATTTTATCCACCCCCTTAGATAATTTAGTAGGCAATGTCAAAATGACAAATCTACCAACATAGCAATATATAACAAAAATCAAAGCAATCTTAAGGTGCTACTGCTCAATGCCAAGAACCTAAATAAGAAACTCCACACCCTTCAAGCTGTCCTCATGCTGGAGAATATAGACATCTGTGCTGTTACCGAGACAGGGACTAAAGGTAGAGATGTCTCAATTTATATTAGTAACAGAATACAAGTCCAGGTTAGTTAAACAGGCTGATGCCCTAGAGTTCATCAACATCCAGGTCTGCATCAACAAGGTTCTGTACCATGTTTTGGCCAGCTACAGTTCACCCTCTATGACCAACAAAACTCAAAATGTGTACTTGCACCTACTGGAGGCACTCAAAATCAAGAAAGTACCTTATTCATGGAAGGCTTTAACTACCCCTCTCTAGACTGGAATCATACACTTATTCTAACTCACAGCCACAATCCCTGGGATTCAGCAAGCTCTGCATGGCATGCAGGAATAGTGCAAGAGCTGCTTGAGGCAATATGGCCACTGAGAGATCCAGGAACAAGCTCCAGGGAAGTGCACGAGCGCTCCTGCACTATTACTGCACGGACACAGCTCCTGTATGCTAATTACCCCATTTGCAGGTGAAAACCATGCAAATGAGGTGAATTAGTGATCCAAGAAGCTGGCAGCAGTCCGTGCAGGAGTAGTGTAACCTGCAGAAATGTATTCGGCTAGTAACCGAATACATTTCTGCAAACTACAAAACGGAGCTATGACAGCTCCAAATAAAGGGTATATATAATGTGGAAGGCATGCCAATGGCCAAATATATGGCCATTGGCATGGAAAATAGTTTCAAAATAACAAAAAAATAACTTTTATTTTTTTCTGGCCAATTTTTGGCCATTTAAGCATAGGGCAGAATGGGATCGGCCTGAAAATAAAAATAAAACCTTGAAAAAAGTTTGTTAGGCAAAATAACAATTTTGCCATTATAGTCAATGGCAAACAGAAGACAACAAGGCCACTGAATAGTGGTTGCTAAGGTGAAAGCTAAGTGTCAAACTTGTAACTAGGCATTAGCAGTCAATTCTATGCAAATGAGGGCAATGATACTGAATTACAGATTTCCCCTCAGTGCTAGCTTGCAACCAACCGTGTAGATGCAGTAAAACCACAGTGTAAGCCTAAGAGCTAGATGACTTCATAAGTGGGTGTGTCATGCATGCTGTAAGCGTATTGGAGCTCTGTGGCCTGTTTTTGTCCTTAGCTAAGGTAGGGGGTTTGTCTGAAGCTGCCTAGCAGTATTTTCATTGCCTAAACGGGTGTGCACGCTGTGCACCGGGTTTTAAATAAAAATAAATAAATAAGTAACCAGGAAATAGCAGCTCCGTTCACATCTGAGCACTGTGTTTGCACGGCGCACTTTGGGGATTAAACAGGAAGGCAATGGGAAGGGAAAACAGCAGTAGGAAGGTAATCAAGGAGAACTAGCATAGCTGGCAGGTGAAATGTATCAGAATCAGCCAATTACACAGGCAGCAGCCCAGCCCAGCACACTACTATAAACTATGCAAACACCTTTCCTTCTGGTTTTTCCCACAAACTCTACACCACTGGTGTACACAAACGGGGAAATTTTACCGAACAAAAGCAACAAAATGATAGAGGCTGCTTTTGCTCTCATAAATCAACTTGTGGAAGAGGCTGAGGGTGGTGAGGATGAGAATGCTGATGACCAACCCACAGTGAGGAGAACAAGAGTGTACAGACCCAGGGTAACTTACCAGGGGCTACATGAGCTGGAGATAGTGGAGAGGTATAAGGTGGACAGAGACCTCCCACAGCAAATTGTTGAGTTGTGCCGGCCACACTTCACACACAGAACCAACAGAGGGGAACCCATCCTAGTGGATACCAAGGTATGTGTAGGCTTAAGAATAAAACAGTGTAAGAAACTTCTCTGTGTGGAAGATTTTCAGTCCGTATATCTCTAGTTAATCACTGTATATTAATCAGATCAGACAAAAGTAGTAGAAGTAGAGAACTTAATCTCGTCTTAAGCAAAAAAAAAAATATATATATATATATATATATATATATATATATATATATATATATATATATAATTGTTCAGAATTACTAAGTATTAGAAAGTAATCCAAGCAAGGCAGGCAGTCTGTTTTCTGTCGAAAATCCTTTATTAAGTACACAGACAAGCTATCCAAGTAAAATAAAAATAGAGTGATAGTTTCCTCACAAGCTTTCTAAATATATATATATATATATATACTTTTTATCAGGCAAGGGAGTGGTTTATTGTGCTGTAAAACAAAATGTTATTGGTACACATGTTAAAGTCACATCCCTTCCCCCATCAGTGTGACATTTGAGCTGGTCCTGCCCTACTTCATAGCTTTCATAATAATATAACCCTTATAAACTTTAAATAAAATTTAAAATGATGTGGTACCTCTTAATTAACCAGATTATTAAGTAGATTATTAAGTCTGTGATTTTATCCAAGACAACATACTACATGGCTGGAAATATATCAACCTTAGTCCATTTGACAATCAAAAAATATAAATAAATATATACATATACACTTTGCATGCAAAAATCAATTGTAAAAATCATATTCTATTTTCATAACCTATTGTTAAAGATCACTTTCGTCTTTCTAGACTTCTTCAGGTCTGTGTACAAGATCCCTAAAAACTATCCATAAAAATATATATGATTGTATAATTAGTTCCTGTTGTTATTACACATCATTTTCAATAAAGTGGAAAAAAGAGAACCAGAAAAAGAAAAAATAATAAGAGAAATGTATGATGATGGAAACAAAATATACACTTAAATTACAACTGATTTAAAATGGTATTTAGAACCAACTGGTAGAATAAAATAAAATAAAATTAGTCATGTAAACAATGTGACAATTTTCTAAGTTCCAGTGTACTTTTAATTGAACAGTAGTAGTTTAGCCCAGGCTTCCTAAATGAGTTCAACTTTAATTGCCACATGAGTTCATGTTTCTCCAGAATATTCAGGATGTCTCCTTCTAGATCACCCATGTATATGCAATCCAAGATCTGGAACTTAAAACTTGCGTGTCTTTTATGAAGAGAAAGGTTTTGACAGGTGACATGAAATCCTAAGCTTGTGTTTATTTACAGTCTTGCCCACAGAGAATGCATCACATTCATTGCATTGTGCCCTGTAAATTACTTTTGTAGGGTTACAGTCACCCCTGCACTGGTCTTAATTATTTTCTTTAAATAAGGGCAATAAAAACTATCAACTTGCTGTATAAATATACAAAATGTACAATTAGTTTCACATCTTTTAGTGTCTCTCTCATATGGTCTAGGTTTAAATTCAGCAAAACTTCTAATGTTCCTCGCCTTCCTATAACTAAAGGATGGGGCTTCACCTAAGATGTTAATCAGAAAACGGTTTCCTGTGACAATATCCCAGTTTTCTTCAATGACATTTTTGAGACTGTGATAATCCAAAGTGTATGTCAGGATGCAGCTATTTTTGCTGACATTACATCTTGAAAAACAAGATTGGAAAATGAGAACCACAATGACCTAGATGCTAAATTTCAGCTGCTTAAAGAAAGAGTGAAAGGCTATGAGCAGTCCATTAAAGAAAGAAAGATTAATAAAATGAAACAAGATCAACTGGATAAAGATGATCTTGGGAGACTTACTAGGAGGTACAATAATAATAACAACAACAGCAGGAGAACCAACAACAGACAAGGTTTTAGTTATAACAGGGGATATAAGGGAACTTATAACAGTGCCAGCAGACCTCAATGGGATTTTCCCAGGGGATATCCTTGCACAAAACCAGACAGGGGCACAATACAGGACAACCAGGAGGCTGCCCCCCAACATCTCATTCCCCACCATCCTAATCCCCTCTGGCTATCAACACTCCACAGAAGCCTTTGACATCACAGAAGGATCAGGACAGGAACATAAGCCACAGAGGCAACCAGAACCAATAGACAGTTCTACAGGATGAATTACAGGACTACCAGGACAACCGGGACCACAGACAATCCAGCTACCAGGAGCAGCAGCAGCACCTTCCCAGAGACCAGTTTCTTCAGGAAGACCAATATCGACAGCACAGACATCAACCACCACACCAATACCAAAGCCAGCACCAGAACAAGAATGATGACCACCACCAGAGCCCCAGAGCTTGTCCCTCTTACCAGGTTCCCCCCTACTACAGCCACAATGAGGAATACTACTATAACCCACGAGATTCCAGAAAGCACAGGAGGAATTCCAGATGTCTCATGCTCTATTCACGAACCCCCAGGGAGACAGGAGAACCAAACAGTGGACAGGGGTGAGGGAAATATAATACCTGTGCAATCCAGACTGGAACTCTGACTACAACCCAGGTCCCAGGCTCATATGGAGGAACCAGCCACAATAACAGGTACAATCACAACAATAACAGGTGCCACAATAACAGGGGCTCCACTTACCTGGAACCACTCTGTTAAAGCCCTGACTGAAGATGAAAAAAGTGTGTTGTCCAAAGGGCTTACTTTTGTACCAAGCAGCAGGAGTGAGGTTGCTCAGGTACTGACAGACCTTAAAATGTTTGTGAGGAAGCTCAACTTAAGGGTATAGTTTCATGGCAAAAGTAACGACATTGAAAATAAGCCTATTGATGAAACTATAAAAAGGCCTAGCAGCTATTGTCCACCACTACAGCAAACATTAGCTGCTTTCAAACTAAAATGTGATGGATATCAGGAAACTACTTAAAAAAAACCTCCTAAGAAAAAAATTATAACTTAACACAGGGAGAAAGAAAAGCATTGCTTGAGCTAGGCAATGATAAATCCAGGTGTGTAATGAAGGCAGACAAGGGAGGAGGTATACTTGTGACTGATACCACTAGCTACAATCAAAAGATAGAGAACATGCTGGAGGATAACAGATTTTATGAGTTATTTACCATGGATGACATAAAAAGAGCATATGATTTATGGAACACTAATCTCAACACATTATGAGAAGAAAAACTTATTACTGAAAATCTTTATAATTATTTATGGAGCCCATGCCCACGTTTACCTTTCTTTTTTGGAATACCAAAGCCACACAAGAACAGAGAAGACCCACCTTGTAGACCGGTGGTAGTAAGTGGAGGTTCCCTTACTGAAGCCACAGCCATTTAACTTGATTACTTGCTGAAACCTTTAGCAGAAAAGAATAAGTCATACATAAGAGATTCAATGGATTTTTTGAGGAAAATAAAAAAACATTACATTGGAAGCTGACAGTATTTTATTAACTATTGATGTGGAATCCTTGTACACAGAGCTCCCTCACAATTACTATATAACAGCAGCTATGGAGTCTTTTAAGAAACATAATCAAGGTACACAGGCACAACTGCAAAAGTTAAGCAAGCTCATTAATCTTGTACTGGACTTCAGTTTCTTTACTTTCAATGGCAAACACTACAAACAAAAAACTGGTATAGCAATGGGGGCTGCCATGGCTCCCAGCATAGCTAACATAGCCCTGGGCAAGTGGGAGGAGGACTTTGTTTTAAACAACACAGACTACATACAGCATATCACATGCTATTTACATTTTATTGATGACATCTTTATTGTGTGGGAAGATGACACCTTGCAGCTTGGAGACTTTATCACTTACTTCAATCAAACAACCCCTTCCTGAAGTTTACCTCTTCCCATAGCTATACTTCAACCACTTTCTTAGATATGCAGATTTCCAAGGACACCAACAATAACAGAATCACTAGTGATCTATTCAGAAAACCGTGAGGGTTAACTTATTACTCCACAGTAAAAGTCTACATCCTACAAAAAAAAAACAAGTATAATGTAGTGAAGACCCAAGGCTATAGATTAGCTAGAATTACAACAGAGATGGAACCATTTTTGAGAAACCTGAACAACTTAGAGAATGATTTTCTAGTGAGTGGCTATGAAAGTCAGATGTTAAAAAACATCCTGGAACCCATTATAGAACTGAAAAGGACTGAAGAACCTTCACTCAACCTCCCCAGTAGGAAAATGTTAAGAAATTCTGCAAAGAATAACAAATGCAAAAATAGCTGCATCCTGACATACACTTTAGATTATCACAGTATCAAAAATGTTGTCACAGGAAACCCTTTTCTGATTAACATCTTAGGTGAAGCCCCAACCTTTGTTTATAGGAAGGCCAGGAACATTAGAAGTTTTGCTGAATTTAAACCTAGACCATATGAGAGAAACACTAAAAGATGTGAAACTAATTGGACATTTTATATATTTAGACAGCAAGGTGATAGTTTTTATTGCCCTTATTTAAAGAAAATTATTAAGACCAGTGCAGGGGGTGACTATAACACTACAAAAGCAATTTATAGGGCACAGTGGAATGAATGTGATGCATTCTATGTGGGAAAAACTGTAAATAAACTGAAGCGTAGGATTTCATGTCATCTGTCAGAAATCCGCTCTGGATGAAAAACAATGCACTAGCCAAACACCTTTCTCTTCATAAAAGACACACAAGTTTTAAGTTTCAGATCCTAGATCACAAAGATATGGGTGATCTTGAAGGAGACATCCTGAATATTCTGGAGAAACATGAACTCATGTGGCAATTAAAGCTGAACTCTTTTAGAAAGCCTGGACCAAACTATTACTGTTCAATTAAAAGTGCAATGGAACTTAGAAAATTGCCACATTGTTTACATGACTAATTGTATTTTATTTTGTTTTCTACAAATTGGTTTTAAATACCATTTTAAATCAGTTGCATTTTAAGTGTATATTTTGTTTCCATCATCATACATTTTTCTTATTATTTTTTTCTTTTTCTTATTTCTCCACTTTATTCAAAATGATGTGTAATAACAATACTAACTAATTATACAATTAAATATATTTTATAGATATTTTTTAGGGTTCTTGTACATAGACTTCAAGAAGTCCAGAAGGACAAAAGTGATCTTTGTTAACAATAGGTTATGAAAATAGAATATGATTTTTACAATTGATTTTTACATGCAAAGTGTATATGTATATATTTATATGTATTTTTTTGATTGCCAAATGGACTAAGGTTGATATAGTTCCAGACATGTAGTATATTGTCTTGGATAAAATCACAGACTTAATAATCTACTTAATAATCTGGCTAAATAAGAGGTACCACACATCATTATAAATTTTATTTAAAGTACAAGGGTTATATTATTATGACAGCTACTACCTAGGGCAGGACCATCTCAAATGGCTCACTGATGGCAGAATGGATGTGACTTTAACATGTGTACCAATAACACTTTGTTTTACAGCACAATAAACCACTCCCTTTCCTGAAAAAAATGTATATATATATATATATATATATATATATATATATATATATATATATATATATAGTAAGCTTGTGAGGAAACTATTACTCTATTTTTGTTTTACTTGGATCTCTTTTCTGTGTACTTAATAAAGGACTGCCTGCCTTGCTTGGATTACTTTCGAATACTTAGTAATACTGTACAATTTTATATATATATATATATATATATATATATATATATATATATTATTTTTTTTACTTGATGAGTTTAACTTCACTACTTCTACTGCTTTTGTCTGATCTGATTAATATACAGTGATTAACAAGAGATATATGGACTAAAAATCTTCCACACAGAGAAGTTTCTGACACTGTTTTGTTTTTGGACTCACTACACATGTTTAGTGGGTTGTTTTGAGACTTCAAGGATACCATGGAGATTACTTGTTTTTTTTTTTTTGTAGGCTTAAGAATACTAGCCACAGGTACCTTCCAAAGGCCAACTGGGGATATCATGGGGATTTCACAGGCATCAGCATCCAGGGTACCCCACCAGTTCCTAGATGCCATGTCAGCACATGCCGGTGAGCACATATATTTCTTCAACACCCATGAGGCATTGACCAGCAATATGCATCTCTTCCACCAAATAGCAGAATACCCTGAGGAAGTGGGTGCTATAGACTGAATGCACATACCCATCAAAGCACCACCCGGTAAGTGGAGTAGAGTCTACATAAACCAGAAAAGGCTTCCCCTCTATCAACTGTCAGGTCATGTGTGATGCCCAGGGCATTATAATGAATGTGTGTGCTGGCAGCCCTGGAAGCTATCACGACTCCCACATCTGGCATATGACACAGCTGTACCAGAGATTTGCAAATGGGGGCATCCTATATGGCCTCCTAGTGGGGGATGCTGCTTATGCACTGGAGCTGTGGCTGATAACACTCATCAGAAATGCACACACACCTGCACAATAACTCCATAATGAGGCACATGCACATACCAGCATCATATTAGAGCATGTGTTTGGGATGTTCAAATCACGGTTCTGGTGCCTGGACATATCCAGTGGAGCCTTGCAGAACTCACTAGCTACATGTACCCAAATTGTCATTGTATGTGCCATGCTACACAATATGATCCTGCAGAAACAGCTGCAGCAGGAACAGCATGGGGCAGGGCCACACAGCCCCCCACCATTGCCAAGGCCAGCACAGGCACAAAGTCACTCGGAGGAGGAACAACTTGAGCTTGGTCCAGTAGGCAGAAGGAGGCATGCCCAGTATGCCCAGGCCTTGGCAAAGAAGCAATGGATAGGACATACTCTGACACAGTAGGAACCTAGGGAATGACACCTCAATCCAACTCTGACATACAGTAAAAGGGATACCAAACATGACACTACCTGTGCTTAACCATGTACAGGTAGTGTACTATGTGCATCCAACATAGTCAGCCCTCCAGCATCATCCTCAATACTGGCATAGCCACAAGGTAAGTCACTCTCACTATCAATTCCTGAATGTAGTAGTATGTTCTGGTACCTGTATCTATGGTATGGATGTGAGCATGTTAGGGAATCAGGTGGCTGAATGGGATGGCAGCAGATAGTAGACACCTATATCAGCAGCATGAAATCCTTAACAAATACTGGTGCCAACATAGTAGGCAATACTAGACATGGTGACAAAACCCACTGCAGGACATGTGGTGGGCCAAATATATGTCCATAGGACACACACATGCATGTCAGTGAGGCTCACATAACCAACCACAGTCTCAGCCAGCAGAACAGGTGTAGACAAACACATAGAAAGGCAGTGACAAGGCCTCTGCTTGATGGCAATGGAGAACAGCCCCCCTCCATACCTACACAGACAGACTACAACAGGTCAGGCAGTGGAATGTTAGTTCTGAAGGGTAAGAAGTCTGAAACCGAAATGTAGGTCAATAAAACCTAAGAACTGTAGTACACTTATATGCCTCTATTTTGCATGATAGGTCAGAATACAGAATTAAATGGAGTACCTGAAATACCAGTACAGTCATAGCAAATGTTTACAGTTGTCAGGTGTGCACCCCCGCCAATCTTACCTAGAAATGTAATAACATGTACGTGTAGGTGTAATAACAGTGGAGCACAGATTACCTGAGCAAGCCAAAGTAGCAGGATAGATTGTAGCATGTGTACAATATGCAGGGCTCTGTGTGCTAGGTTGTTGTGTGTTGTATATTGTGTGAAAGTAGACAGCATGTAGGGATGGAGGGTTGTGTCCTGGTGGTCAGTTGCCAGTAGTGTTGATGACAGGGCCAGGTTCTCACAATTGCAGTGTCAAACACAATGCATCCCAGCAAGACACAATCCAGCAGTAATCCATACTGATTGTTCAGATGTAATATCTGTCACCATCTGAAAGATGGACATGTCATGAATGTGGGCCTAGACATACAAACAATACACAGGTGGAAGTACCCTAGACAGAAAGTGTATAAAATGTTACTGTCAAATGGACACATCTTTGGAATTGTACATACAGGTTAGCAGCACATTAGTTGGCTGTGTAGTATGGAATATGGATGTAGTCTGACAAAACACTGGCAGACCACAAAAGGCACAGGTATGAAGTTCTGAGAAACTGCTGATGTCCCTGCACAAGCCAGTATAAGTGGAATGCCCCACATAAATCTGTGAGTCAGCTGCAAGTAGCTTCCATAGCACACATGCATCTAGCTCACCCCACTATCAGCCACAGGTACCTCACAGGTCTTATCCCTGCTGTTGGGGCGAGTACAATATGACCCTAACCTCTGTATAGGAATAGCCACAGAATGCAGCATACTGAAGAGGTGTCCCATGCAGGTGTGTCCCTAGCTGTAAGCAGCACCCTACCAGCATCCACACCAATGGATCAATAAGGACAGAAACTATTGACATTAACACCTTGTACACCTACCCTGTCACACCAGGGGAATATAGTGGCTTGCAGCCTGGGACTGTAGGAGTGACACAATGCACTGTCCTGCTACAGATGGCCTGCATCACTACCAAATGCCCTACAGTTCTCGGTCAAAGGCCTGTGTCTCACCCATACTGCCAATGTATGTTATCTCATGGGCTCACAAATAACAACATAACACAGTCCACAGAACACA